>NC_141616.1:19195228-19297728 GCF_047967505.1 Dipteris shenzhenensis
ATATGCTCCTCATATTCAAGGATCTTCACATGAAGGAGATCAAAAAGCTCAGACTTCGATGCAGGGACAAGAAGAATAGGCACACTGTCACAAACGTGTAGAACATGAGCGCAAACTTCTAGAGCAAGAAATGGTGGATGTAACTAAGGATGATGAAACACAAGCCTTGAGTGCACGGGAATTAAAAAGAATTGAAGAAGATCAAGGTCGATCCACTGCAGTTATGCTAGAAGCTCTTGCTAGCAAACCACGACGTGAAATGCAAAAGGCTAGTACTGCCAAGAGCCACGATTCAAGATGAAGAAGACTTAGAACCCGAGGCTAAAGATGATCAAGATGAACTCACATCTATCAAAAATCTTAATCTGCGTCTTGATGAAGCAGTTACAGATGATGATGTGGGATATATCTGGGGTCAAAGGACGTGGTTTGTGAATGCCAAAGATGTGGAAGCTGCAACTGTCTTTACTAATAGCCGAAGCCTTGATATATCCTATGCAATGCAAATATACGAGGCTTTGAGAGATGGTAAGAAACCTGTGGCAAGCAATGTGGTCTTGCGCCCAATAATGTTTTGTCCAATCAAAAATAGTTTTCTGGATCAAATAACATTTACAAGGCCTACACATTTCGAGGAAACCTTCAGTCAATTCTTTAAAGACACTCTTAAAAATATTCCACATGAACAAGGCGAAGAGGCACAAGGTGAGAATATGCTAAAGGAAGCAAAGAAGGAATTCCTCCATTGCAGATTCCAGCCCATTGATGGTCAACATTGGGCTTATGCTTGTAATCAGATCGCAAAGGAAGCAAAGGAGGTCAAAAGACTCACTCCAGAACAATTTTCAAAGATAAGTTCATTCCATTATTATCCTACAACAATCTGTATATTCAAGCATGAGATCAAGTATTTGATTGAGTCCGAAAGACTTAATCATTATGTCCATGGAAAGCGTAAGATATCCTCAACATCAGAGGTCTTATAGAAGGCAAGGGTTATATGGACAACATTTGGTTCTCCAAATCCTGATTTGAAGCAAAAAGTCACAAAAGAAGACACCGACACACTCACGAACTTCTATACTTCTTTGAGTGCAGTTGTGCCTAGGGGAACTTAAGAGTGAGAAGAAAGTATGATAAGCCTCAAGGTGGTGAGGGACAGATATGCCGACTACACTTCTATCATATTTCGTCTTGTTGAAGTGTTCAATGAGATGCTTGAAACGTGCATTGCTTGTGAGCGTGGACAGTTGACCTATGAAGCTCCTTTGTTTATATCCAGAAAGTCAAAGGTAATGGATAAGAAGGAGTTGATGGCAAGGATGTGGAGGCCTATAAAGTACTTACCTGACAAGTATGCATCCATGGCAGCACAAAAAATTTTAATGAAAGAATGGTTTTTTGGAAAAAAAGACAAAGACCACTGCATGGAAGAATGCATCAATGTACAGGTGAGGCGTGATGTAGTGCATAGTGCCATTAAGTATTTGTTGTCAGAGAAACAAATTCCACTTACTCATTGTAACATTGACTATAATGTGGTGAAGCATATAGCTTCTTTGTCAACACCCAAGGTAAAGCTATGGGCAAACAGGTGGATTAAAAAGGATGAAGATGGGTCATAAATAGTAACCTCTTATATGAGAAAAGAAATCCCACAACAGGTGGTTGCATATGTGGAAAGATTAATCAGCGAGATAAGGATGCCGACAAATATGCACCAAAGCTTTCAATTCAATGTAGAGGTTACGGCAGAGTCTAGAAAGCTTGTGAACTTCAGGGGAGTCTCAGAAGATGACTTCTTCAAGAATGAGTCAGCATGGGATAAGCCACAACTATTCTTTATCAATGAAGTTTCTAGCGATGATATCCATAAATTCATTGATAGAATAGTATATACCACCATAAACAAAGTGGCAATTTGCAACATTGTCATTTTTGTTGATAAAAAAGAAAAGAAGCCATGCAGGTTACTCTAGAGCGAGCATATTCATCAGATTTGAAGATCTATAGTGGTGTTTATGCAGCAAAGAGAGGCAAGAGAGAATGTGGCATAGCGATTCAATCTCTTGAATCATTCTTTTTGTGTATGCGGAGTCCCAACCCTGATCACTCCTTACAAAAGAACATAAGAGGGAATTCAAATAATTTGAGATTGATGCTAGAAGAGCAAAATATTCCCAGGTCCATACATTATCAAAAAAACAACTATGGAAGTCCTGCAAAAAGTGGGAGTCTCTTGCTTACCATGATGGAGAATTTGCTACCGGCAGGTTGGGAGGTCACCTTGTGTAGGATGGGATATTTATTTGAGGATCTCCTCAGAAAAGGTAACTCCACAAATATTATTGAAAATAAGCATTTCATGGCTTATTTTAAGCTTCAACAGATCTAACCACAGGCTATGACAAAGAGATAGACCATAAGGACACTGATGACATGGATGATTACCTTGAAGATCATAATGTCCCAGTTGATGATGATGAAAAGATGGACTTACATGACCCGTTTAGAGAGAGGTTGGTGGATGAAGACAAACATGATGATGCCTTTTTTGATAATTATGGCTCAAGATTTAAATTTAAATATAATGAATCTAATCTCTCATATTTGTTTACAGGAAATAGAGGGAGAAGAAATGGATGAAGTCAATATGGAGGCACTCCCTTCTACTTCAACAATGCAACCACCTCTAAATTTGATTGAAGAATCCCATGAGCACAAGAGCTTTAAAGACACCATGGAAAAGCAGAATGACCCCAAATATAGAATACAAGCTATGACAGAGACCCATTCTGCAAATTTAGCTGCATTGGATAAAATGGAGAGCTCATTTGAAGTTAGGATCGTTTTGAAACGAGAACCTCAATATTTGAGCTTTGGTAGAGAGGAGGTTTCAATCCTCTCCAATCCTTTATTAGAGGTTAATGACAATGTTATCTTGGCCATTCTTAGGCAACGTTTGTTTATTTGTTGCTACTTCAATGAGCTAACATTTGTTTATTTATTTACAGTGTAGTTATATATTTGTAGTTATATATTAGTTTCCTAGTGCAGAATGCAAATCAATTCTATGAGCTAACATTTGTTTATTTCTTGGTGTAGTGTAGTTATTTCTCAGCTTCCTAGTGTAGTGTAGCATCGTGTCTACATGCTCGATGCTCTCCTTTGTTATATTCTTAGCTCTCCTCAAAAGACTATAGAAGATGTTTGTACCTGGTTAAGCCCTTTGAATTTAGATGGGGTGCGAGTCATCCTTATGCCTTATCATGAGGCGTAAGTATCAACTCTAACCTTATTTTTACTATTTCTTTGGCAAGTTTGTGTAAAACAATAATCATTTTTATTCAGGTCGTGTAGCTCACATTTGAGTCTAATCGTCTAGGACCTTGAACTCAACCGTTTGTGGTTTGTGAATTCAATGAAAGGCTATCATGCCAACTCCCCAAGGTAATTATTCTCTTAATATTTTTGATACTTTCTTATTTTGTATCTTATGATCATGACATATTAATATATTTAATATGTCATGATGGACAGTGCTGCATATATCGGCTAGTATCTGCTGTCAGAACAACCACGGAGCAACAAGACCAAGTAGAATTCAAAAGACGTCTGCCAGTGGAGCAAAAAGATGGGCACAGCTGTGAGTGGAGAGTGACCTACAACTGCATGTTGTTTCTTAGAGAGATTTTTGATTTGGAGTTACCAGTCAAAATGGAATCATATACAGAAGCCGATCGGCTAGCATTTCGGGCTGAGAGTATTCAGCGTCTAATTGCTACCATTGGGAAACAACCTGAAAATATGACTACATTGCAGCATGTATAAAACCTTATCTTTATACTTGTATGCTTGTTCAAGCCTTTAATTGGGATGTGTAAATCTCATAACTTTTTTATATTTTCCTCCAAGAGGAGAAGAGACTGAGTCTAATGAAAGCATGCTATCTTTATACTTCTATGATTATTTAAACCTTTATTTTTATTTGGGATGTGTAAATCTCATAACTTTTTAAATTTTTCCTCCAAGAGGAGGAGAGACTCACTCTAATGAAAGCATATATGAAACCTTACTTTTTAAATTTTTGCTCCAAGAAGAGGAGAGACTCACTCTAATGAAAGCATGTATGAAACCTTTATCTGCTTGTTTAAGCCTTTATTTAGGATGTGTACATCGCATAACTTTTTTATATTTTTATAGCAGAAGGAGGATGTAGAATACATAGCAAGTGAAGAAGAATGCGATGTAGACTACTCTCTCAATAAGATGAGTCATGAAAATATGAATCTATTGGAGCAGATTGGAAGTTCATTCACCGCTATCTTGTTAATTCGACAACAACCTCATTTTTTTGAATTTGGTGAAGAAGAGATTTCAATCCTCTTGAATCCTAAGAAAGAGGTTAATGTCAAAGTCATTACAACCATCCTTAGGTTTGATGCAGCCTTTTCCTTGGCTTTATACTTTGCTTATTTTGATTAAACCCAAGAAGCTAATACTTTTTTTTTAAATATAGTAATGTTATAGTAAATTTTTTGAAAATATACAAAGCGTTTCATATATGCTCGATCCTCGTATTTCGGAAGTGCTTAGCAACAAAGAAGAAACCATAGAGGATGTTTGCAAGTGGTTGAAGCACGTTCCTATCAATGATGCACGAGTTATTTTTATAGCATATTATGAGAAGTAAGCATCAAACCCTACTTGTTTTTTCTATTGCATTGCTAGAATTGTCTCAAACATAGTAATTATTCTTTATTGATAATGCAGCTCACATTGGAGTCTGGTAGTCGTGGACATCTTTGCGAAGAAGTGCTTCTTTGCCAACTCAATGACATCCGTCCATGGCACTATGTTAGAGTAAGTATAGACTACACTTGTTGTCACTTCTTGACATGTGGATTGATATGCAATGCATATATTCGCTGTTATTATATGTTTTGATGTGCAGAGAAGCTCGAAAGTTAGTAGGTGCTATTGACACAGTAATGCGGCAATGTGACTTGGCACAACAAATAGAGTATATAACATGTCAGGTATCACATCAAGAGAATAGCCACATCTGTAATTGTGGATGGATTGCTGTTTGGTACTTGGTCAAATTTTTGAGATACAAAATGACACAACACTATCAACATATACGAATTTGCATCTCGATGCATTTATAACATGTACCATTTGAGCAATCATTAAGGGAGACATTATGGACCCTCCCACAAGGCAAATAGATGATAATGGCTCAGAGTAGTGCGAAATGAATGCCGTCAAAGAGTCAAAGGGGATAGAAGACCCCAACTCTACAAACATGGCTTCATTGGAAGAATTGGGAAGCTCTTTTAATGTTAGGGTTATGATTCAACATAGACCTCAGTATCTTGAATTTGGGGGAGAGGAGATTTCAATCCTCTCTAGAGCTTCAAATGAGGTCAATAACAACGTTATGATGGCCATTCTCAGGTTTGATACAAAATTTTTCTCTGCTTGATAATTCAATATTTTGATTAAATCTAATAAGCTAATATTCATTTATTTGTTGGTGCAGTATAGTTATCTCATGATTTGGTAGAGCCGTACAAAACTGTGTGTATATGTTGGGTTCCCTCCTTTCTCCTATACTTAGGGATAGCAGAAAGACGATAGCTGATGTTTGTAAATGGTTATAGCCTTTACATTTACATGGCGTGCGAGTCCTATTTATGGCATATCAGGAGATGTAAGTATCATGGCAACCTTTATTTTCATCTTATACTGGCAACATTGTGTTAAATAATAATGGTTCTTAATTATTCGTGTAGGGAACATTGGAGTCTGGTGGTTTGGGATCTTGAAGACAACTATTGTTGGTTTGTTAACTCGATTGCAGGCTTCCATGGCTCAGTGCAAACGTAAGTATTCTATTAATCTGTTGTTACTTCTATATTATGTACCTTATGTAATAGACACACTAAGTTTTTTTAATATGTCATGATGAGTAGATCGATTGAGAAGTTAGTATCTGCTATCAGAGAAATAGGACAGTACAAAGACTCGGTAGACTTCCAAAAGCGTTTAGTAGTAGAGCAGGAAGATGGGCATAGTTGTGGGTGGAGAGTTGCCTACAATTGCATGTTGATTTTCAAAGAAATTTTCTCACTTAAGCCACAGATCTCATTAGAAGACTCTTTGGAGCTCAAATATTCAGAGGAGGATATACAATTGAATCATTCGAGACCTACGTGCTGCCATTAGAATACAACGTGTAACTGAAGCAATATCGGAGCTTGCATCTAAGGAAGAGGAGACTGAGTCTACTGTGAAAGCAGTGCACACTACAGAAGTAGTAGAGACTCAGTGTACACCTATAGCACCACAGCCTCCACTGGAAGCATCAGAAGAGTTGCCACAGCCTCCGCTTGCATTTAAGGAAGAGGATACTAAGTCTACTCCGAAAGCACTACATACTACAGAAGACGTAGAGACTGAGTGTACATCTAGAGCACCACAGCCTCCATTGGAAGCATCAGAAGAGTTGCCACAGTCTCCACTAGAAGCATCAGAAGAGTTGTGATGCATGTATGATGTTGTGTTTGTAGTTTTTGTTGATTATACACCAATTTGTGACTTATTACTTAAGTGGCATTTACTGATGATATTTATATAATTATTTCATGCACACAATTTTATGATATGAATGTGTGATGATGTGATTATTTGGAAATAAATCCTTGTGTGATGAGAATTTTTAAATGAATATGTGATGATGTAATATATTTGACTCGCAAGTATCAATTCCCAATGCTCCACTCACTTAAAGTACAGCATTCCCATTGCTCTGCAAAATTTTATTCAGTTGGACAATCTTCACTCACTTAAAGTAGAGCATTCCCAATGCTTCTCTCACTTTATTCCAACTCTTATCCTTATCATAGCGAACACATCGTGCCTTAGTGCACTTGTATTCTTCCATCCTAGTCTCCACTCACTTAAAGTAGAGCATTCCCAATGCTTTTCTTAGTTTATTCCAACCCTTATCCTTATCATAGCGAACACATCGTGCCTTAGTGCACTTGTATTCTTCCATCCTAGTCCTTCCACAAATGCTCTCTTATTTCTTACATCCTAGTCCTTCTAATTAACTTGTATTCATCTTTCACTTTACATCTTCCCTCACTTTCTATCCCTTCAAGACACTCTCTTATTTCTTACATCCTAGTCCTTCTAAATAACTTGTATTCGTCTTATCGCTCTCTCTCTCTCTCACTTGTAATATACTTCACTTGCAAGTATCAATTCCTACCATTACCAATGCTTCTCTCACTTTATTCCAACCCTTATCCTTATCATAGTGAACACATCATGCCTTAGTGCACTTGTATTCTTCCATCCTAGTCCTTCCACAAACACTCTCTTATTTCTTACATCCTAGTCCTTCTCAGTAACTTGTATTCTTCTATCCTAGTCCTTCCATAAACACTCTCTTCTTTCATCCATCCTGATAACTTGTATTCTTCTATCCTAGTTCTTCCACAAACACTCTCTTCTTTCATCCATCTTAGTGCTTCTCATTAACTTGTATTCTTCCATCCTAGTCCTTCCACAAACACTCTCTTCTTTCTTCCATCGTAGTCCATCTCCCTTTCTTTATCATCTCCCCACCCATGGATGTCCTTGGCATTGTCGAAGACGTGGAGTTGAATTAACAGTCTCAAAGAATGGATTGCTGACCAAGGAGCACAGAGAGAGGCCAGAATTCGACAAGGTTCTCCTTTGACACACATGGAGAGAGAGGAATTTGATGCACAAAGGCACGTAGAGAGGGAGGAGACTCTCAAGATAGCAGAGAGTGAAAGACTTTTAAGATGTATGATAAAAGCACGACAAGATCTCTTAGACCTCTTATGTAACCTTTGTTATCGCAGCTCTCGTCATGGGCGATTTGATGCGGATGCTAAGAGAACAATAAGAGCTTCACAGAGAAATTATAAAGAAACAATTTGTGATTGCTTAAATTTCTTCTTTGCATGTAATTATGTTGAGGATACAGTTGTGGAGGCAGTGAAAGATTGGGTTATTGAGAAGATAAGAGAGACCAATGATGAGATCTTCTAGACTTTAGGTGATTAAGAAGATAAGAGAGACTGTATTAAGGTGTTTTTTGACACCATATGGCTTTGAGTTATATGATCTACTTCTTGTACAAATGTGATGTGCTCTTTTTGAAATGTACTCTAGTTTTAATAACATGTCACGCCATTTTTTCTAATTTGATTTTTTAAAATCTTACTTTTTGTCTTTTTTAACAATGTGATGTCCTCTATTTTTAATGTACTCTAGTTTTAATAACATCTCACGTCATTTTTTCTAATTTGATTTTTTAAAATCTTCCTTTTTGACTCAATGTTTTGTTTTATAAGAGCCTTTGTTTTTTAAATGTTTTATCCAAAATTATCTCACAAAATGAATTTGGACAGTGCACGAGTCCAAAATTAATGAAAGAGGTGTTGATCATGATACTTATGTAACCATTGGGATTGATATGTCATATTACTAGTAGCACCAGAATCAACAATAAAAGTGGAACCATCTCGAACATGAAGTATCCTCTCTAGAGAGACATCAAAACAGATATGGTTTGCCTCTTGATGTGTATGGGCATCCTGTTGTTGAAAAATATATGCTTGATTATGTTCACGATCATAACGCCTCTTGTAACACCGAAAGGATCATTGATTTCTAGCACAATATTCACAGGGAGAATTTTAGGATAAGCGGGGCTGCTTAGTGGTAACACCATGTTCCTCATCATATTGCTGAGCCCAACAATCAGAGATAAGATGACCATGCTTATCACAATAAGAACAATGTTTCTTAGGATATTTGAGATGAGAAGAATTACCACCTTTATACTGATGACCATCATGTCCATATTTGGAGAAAGGACACTTGCGAGAAACACAAGCTGTCTCAGAATCTACATCATCCGTTGTTATCATGATAGTTTCATGAGGGCCTTACAATGCTTGCGTCGTTGGGCGTACTCAATCAAAGAAATATATGTTTGATCAAAATCAATCTCATTTCTGTTAGAAAGGATGGTAACAATATTATCATATAATGGATCTTGGACTGTGTCGAGAAGATAGGTCACCAATTGATTTTGTGAAATAGGTGCACCAGTAGTAGCAAGTTGATTGATGATATTCTTGAACGACTCAATATGAGTTGTCATAGGAGCTCAAACTTTGTACAAAGTACTCAAAAGATTACAAAGATAAAGAATCTCTATGACAGATTTCTTCTCAAAAGTAGCAACGAGATATTTGCATATTGCATGAGAAGAAGGAAGGGCAATACATCCAACATAAGAGAATCATGTAGAGCAAATAAAATATAATGATGAGCTCCTTTATCATGAGAACACCAATCAATAGAGTCAGATTTCCATTGCTCAAAGAGAGGGCCCTCGGTCACAAGAGCATGATTCCCAGTTGCATCAACAGGTTGGGATGGACAAACAAGATCACCAAGAACAATATCAAAAATATTATCACATTTGAGTATCAATAACATCTTCACTTCCCATCCAGAAAAGCCTTGTCCTTGAAACAAAAGAATAGATCGTTGGCCAGAAGGAAAGCTGTTGATGAGTATAGACACTGCCATCATGCATCAGGAAAATACATGTGTGATAGAGCTCGCGATAATGAATGAGAACACAATTGTCACTCTGACAATATAGAAGTCGAGATACGCCCAAAAAAGATAAAATGTGTGACGGGAGTATGCTAAAAATAACACACACGCAAAGAAAAGCACTATGAGCTTGTTGATCATGAAACCAATATATTTTTGGAGAAAAGCACTACGAGCGTGTTGATTACAAAACCAAGACGTTCATCACGAAACCAAGATAATCTTGGAGAAAAACACTATGAGCGTGCTAATCATGAAAAGAGTAGTCGGCATAAAAAATGATGTAACGTTTTTCTCTAAAGTCCGATTAGGGGGATACCATGTTGAGAGGAAGAGAAAGAGGAGAGAGATGGACACAAGAGTTGTGTTGCAAGGAGAGAGAAGGACACAAGAGTTGCTCCTAAGGAAGTGATTCTATTCATAGATCATAGGATGTGCCCATGTATTTCATAATGAGAATGCCATGTGATTACATGACTCACCATTTCACTCTAGTGAATGTTACAAAGCACAATTATCAACACCCTCTCTCAATGCAACTTCTTGGAAGAGTTACAATGGCTTACATAGAGCTTGCTTTCAAAGTGGAAAGGATTTCATAAAAGTGTAATAGACAAAGTATTACAAGAGATTTTCATTGGATGGCGATTGTGCTACCATATTTCTCTCTTCCTTTTTAATGTTGCATTCACCGGATAGATGACCAAGTTCCCTGCATTTGCCACACGTCTTGACCTTTCTTTTTGTAGAAAGAGCATTTTAGAGTCTTTGTCATAATCCAGGTTCCATAAGGATTTGAAGTAGATGCCTCCTTAGCTTCTTTTCCTCTCTTTTCTTCACCAAGTAGTAAAGATATTACAATTTCCAATGATGGATTAGGAACATTTTTTTATATTGTTACCAAGGTTGCATAAACTTTTGAAACAACCTTAAGCAACATATCGGTGGCATCCTCTTCATCAACTTTGGCATTAATTGATGAGAGTTGTATCATTAAACCTTTCATTTTTCAAATGAATGTGCCCAAATCTTCACCAGTTTTAAAATCTAATCCAAATAATGAACAATCTTCAAGGAGATTTTGGAGCTTTTACCTCAAGCACCATATAACTTTTCAAGCTCGTCCCGTTTTGTGTTCATGGACATGATGAATGAGACTTTTATGGAGATATCTCATGATGATGGATTGCGCTCTCTCATCATCTTCCACCTCATTGAGTTTAAAAGGATCAATTGCATTTGTGCCAGTAACATATGGCCAAAGGCCTTTACCCATGAGGCGATATTTTACCTCCACGTGCCACGAATGAAATCCTTCACCAGAGAATTTTTCAATGTCAGTGTAGACTTTCTCCATGGGAGAGAATGAAAAGAAAATAGAAGATAAGATCTCTTGAAAGAATACTACAAATTTGGCTACAAGAAGCTAAGAAATAAGTTGGTCAACTCCTAGGTTGACTAGCATTTGGACCTTAGCTTATGACTTAAGGGCCAGAAGAATTAAGGGACATGTGGCAATCTTCTTCAACCTTGAACTATGAATATTTTGGAGTAAATGACAGAGGCGCAATGACAAAGAAATTCACCTCCTTTCACAACCTCCAAGAACTAGAGATTAGAAGCTGCAACAAAGGGTTTTGGACCCTTCTAAACACAATGGAATTGACATCAAAAAGCATGGTGTCTAGCTCTCATTTTCAACACACTGCTGCATTGATGATTCTCATCTTCCTTTGAATCGGCTACTCTTTGCTTGCATTGATGATTTTGCTACAGCTTCTTTTGCAATCCCTCTTCCTTTGAATCGGGTTCTCTTTGCTTAGAATCGCCTGCTCTTGCTTGTTAGTTGCGTACTAGGCTTCAGCTCTTGATACCACGTTGAAGAATTTCATCCGCTATTCAAAGTAATCGGCTACCTTGATTTGCTACAGTTGCTATGAGCACTGATTGGCTAAGAGGTTGCTGCAATGCTTTCTTTGCCTTAGGTGTAGTGCTTTTATAAAGTTGAAAATTGGCTCCTGATGCATCTCTTAAGCTACTCCCCTTGGCGCTTGTGTTCCATGCTTGTTGCACTCTGCTACCTGCTTACTATGTAGCTGCCATGCTATAGTTGTATAGTTTAGAATAGCCAGGTATAGACTATAGTGGCAACCATACTACAGGAGAAAGATTTCTAAGACAAGGCATAAAGAGGGAAATGGCAACTAGAAGAATAGAATCATGGGCTTACTAGAGACTAGCAAAGGAGAAAAGAAAGACACTGCAACATGGCTAAATTGAAACCATATTCACTTTTTAGCTTGAGAGTGAGCACAAGGGAAGCTAGAAGTGAGCTTGAGAGTATGAGAGGAAGCGAGAGCAAGATGACACAAAGAACTTGAGAAGAAAGAAGGACGTGGGAAGCTATGGAGGAGGAGGACATATGAGACTTATACAAAGATTAGGGACTTTCTATTTTAGCCTAATGAAAGACTCTCTTGGTTTTCTTTAAATAAAGCCAAGAGTTGCACCAAGTGAGATAAGGTACATACACTTGTTTCTATCCAAGGCCACAAGTACAAGGGACAAGTTCCATGTGATGAAACTCATGTGCCCGTGTGTTTCATAATAAGAATGCCATGTGATCACACCATTCACCCTTTCACTCTAATGAATGTCACAAAGCACAATTCTCAACACCTCTCACTCTCTCTGTTCTCTCTCTCTCTCTCTCTCTCTCGCCTTCGTCTCTTCCCTCTCTCTCCTTCCTCCCTCCCTCTCTCTCTCTCTCTCTCTCTCTCTCTCTCTCTCATCCCTCTCCTCTCTCTCTCTCTCTCTCTCTGTCCCTCTCCCTCTCCCTCCCTCTCTCCCCCTCTCTCTCTCTCTCTCTCTCTCTCCTCTCTCTCCTCCCTTTCTCTCTTATCTCTCTTTCATGTCATGTCAGCGTGTTAGCACATCAATCGAGGTGGTTTGGTGATCTTATGCATGACACATGGTGGGATAGATGGTGGAAACGTGTGGTACGTGGCAAATGGTGCCTCCACATGCGGTGGGCATGTGCTGAGCTATGTGGCAAACTAATGTGGCAGCTTTGCACACAAGCCCAACATTTGAACCTTTGTCTTTATGGATCATCCATGATTCCATCCCATATGTACCACTCCCTTCACGAGTGTGGGCACCACTAATTTTTGTTTTGGCCACCATTGTGCCTCGTGTCGCATGTGGTCGTATCTTGCATGGCCATGTGTCCTAGAGTAGCTCCTTCTACACCTCCTTCTACTCCTCACAGCCCCTTCTGCACTCTATCCCATAGCCTTGCTCCTTGCCATGTGGTATTAATATGTGCTTGGTTAGTGTGGGCTCACCTTTTTTCTCTGCCACATGTCCTCACTGTGTGCTAACGCTTTCTCAGTCTGGCCCTCTTACCTGCTCACCCACCATGCCACGTGGTCCTGAAACCTCTAGCTTTGTCCCCCAAACCTCCTCTTACTCCGAACCTCCCTCCTCCCCCAAACCTGTAGAATGCTTCCCCAAACCTCCATATGCATGTCACATCATCAAGCCTGGGATTAGTCTCTATAAAGAATAGAATAGATGAGATATCAGTTGAAATCTTGAAATAACCAATAGGCCCCCAATGAAGAATAATTAAAATAATTATTGACAAAAATGTTGTTCACAAAATAAAGGGAAGTCTAAATGTGGTACTCGGAGATGGAGTACACTGATGTACATATCGATGAGCATACTAACTAGCATATCGATGGACATACCGATGTGCTCATTCCAACGGACATACCGACTTCCATATCGACATTTTCTTGTTTTAAAAAATTATTCTAATGTATTTTCTATCCGTGTATTTGTTGGAAAGCACCAATCTCCTTGTAGTTCATCAAGCCCTGACACCTATACCAATGCTGCCACTGTCGGGACCCAACACCTATACTGACAAGTCTTTTTTATGAACATATTGATGGTCGTACCGACATCTCCCCATGTAGCAAAAAAATATTTCCAATACAAACAGCTTCCCATGCAACAAAAACACTGGTATTGGAAATATTTTTTTGCTACATGGGGAAACGTCGGTATGGCTAGCAATATGTTTAAAAAAGAGCCAATATCTTGTAGTGTGGTTTGGCAAAGACCCCAAGAGTAAGGCTACCAATACAAGGGGTGGTGTGAGCGCAAGAAGGAGCTTATTAAAGTTCTATGGCTTCCCTCAAGAAGAAACACTCTACAACTTATTGACAAAGTATTGGGTGACGAGGTTAGAGATAAAAATTGGAGTATTGGTAAGCTCTTGCTTGCCCTAGATAGTGAATGGTCACCATGAGGGGATTTGGGAACTTTTTCCTTCATCACTACATCCTTGAAGCTGGGCAAAATGATTATATTGACTTGGTGTGATGAGTGTTGGATATAATAGCCAAAGAGTGTGGTGATGTGATCTGTTAGTGTGAAGTACTAGGTGATCTAGTACCGTGTCTATGTGAGTGTGTCTTGTGTGAGTGCCACATGTCATCATGGGTCTTATCCCATATGCACTAGGTTCTAGTGTGTGAATGAGTAGCCTACATCTTGTACTTTATTTGTCTTGACACACTTGATGAATGAATGAAAGCCATCTTCATGTCTTCATTTGAGCATCATTTCCTTGCACCCTAACCTTCTCTCTCTCTCTCTTCACCATGTTTCCAACATGGTATTAGAGCCGCTTAGCCCTGCCATAGCCATAGCTACCACGTCATCCTAGACCTAACCCTAACCCTAATTCAAAACCTTAAATGTGCACAGCTACCAAATTTTTGCCTCTGCTACCTTCTCTTTTCTACTGGCTCATCCCACCTCGGGTTTCTACATCATTGCCCTTCATTTGTCTCTGTTTCGCCCCTTATTTTTTGCATAGCAAGCAGCTACCTTCATTCCCAGGTGCTCTTGATAGCCTCTCTACCTGCTGGTCAGGTCATTTCCTACTACTGCTACCATCTTTCCATCTTGGTTAGCACCTCCAAGCAACTCCAGCCCCATAGCCGACCTTCTCTTAACAACTTGAGCATCATAATAGACAACACCTTTCTTCCTACAACCGCCTCAGCCCTGCACATTTTTGAGCTTTTCCAGCCTCTCCAAGTGTTGCGTGGAGGTCACGGTCTTCAATTCGGAGCTTCTCTAGCCTCTCCAAATGCTGCTGTGTGCATTTTGGAGCAGACCAAGCCATCAAATTTTTGCTATAGGCTTCTACAATAGCTGCATTAGTTCAGTCTTGACTTTGTTTTCAGACTTGCCTGTGGAGGTTTTTGAGTGGTTTCCATGTCTCTACATACTTAGATCTTGAATCAGATACTGCTGCAAAATGTTGAGTCTCTATGTTTGACAGTCTGTTTTCATGATAGTTTTTACCCCCTTCCAGTAAATTGCCCATATCTCTTCAACCGTCTATCTGTTTTCAATGAAACTTGTATCAGCGCGAAGCCTATCTCAAGGTACATCTCTTTGTATGCTTGAATCTTTGATATCATGTCTTCACTGAAAGTTATAGGCCTGTGTGTCTAATGACAGTTCGTAGAGTGTTTTGAGCTAAGTGTAAAGGTGTCTATGAAGGAGGTGCAATGTTTCCTCGGAATCTACCCATCCGACCTAATCAGCCCCTTCAAACTCCTCAATATATATCAGTTCATGTCATGTTGAGCTGTAAGATCTTCTTTCAACAATGTATCGCTCTTCTCTTTGGCACAGACCGGCTCACTGAGATTATGGCCTCTGCTGATCCTTTTCTTCTCCCTATGCTTGATTACAACATCACTTGGGATGTTACCATCTTTATTCTCATCTGAGGGAGGAAAGTATGGTGTGGTATCTTGGCATAAAAGCTTCGTTCTAATGTTCCATTCTCAATGATAAATATCTTTGGCAGTCAGTTCGAAAGCAGCAGGAAGTGAAGAGGTGCGTGAAGTTTATTACCCCCAACTTCATGTCACATCTTTTGGTGGAGACGCCGGGTATGTTTGGTATTGGATTCATCCCACCTTACTAAACGGTCTCGGGTGTACTTGATTGCATGTTATGCCTAGAAGAGGCATGTGTTTGTTTGAGATAAAGAAGATGCCTGGAAGAACTCCGTTAGAAGAGATTGCAACCCGTTTAAGAGAACTTGAAGATTGTGAAGGTGATGCTCAAGCTATTCGCACAATCACCATGATCATATCCTTTATGTTTGCATTGTTGAATATGTTAGTGAATCGACAACGCCGGCAGCAGGCACAATGATAGATTTGGGATTGTTCCATGCATTGGCTGCTTGGTGTGAAGAAGAGTTGAGTCTTTGGGTAGTTTTTGACTATAACAATGGAGTGGTGATTCTCAATGCTTTCAACTTCTTTTGCTATGAAAATGATGAAGATTACAATATCTTGAAGCTTTTATGTGCACTTCCTATTGTGAGAAGGGTGATTCTAGAATGCATGTATACACAATGTTTTCATGGTGCTAGTTGGTCACTTATTTTTGAAGATTTTGTTGAGGATCACATTGTGGAGGGTTTTCAACAAGTGGTTATGCATAATAAGTTGGTCTTGGTATACTAAGGCTTTGCAGGATCTTGTTCAGATCTTTTTTGGGATATTATTTGGATCTTGGTGTTTCCTTTTTGTGTTTCATCATGGTGAAGATTCCAGTGTTTCGAGGGACCCAAGGGGAAGACCCGAAGTCTTATCTTCGGGATTTTGTTCGAGGATGCTGGCTTTCTGGATGGTCCAGGATCGGGCGGAGATTTTGCCTGATTTTCTTGAAGATGTAGCCTTGAGTTGGCATGAGACCTTGCCAGACTCTACCAAGGAGGACTAGGACCTAGTGGTGGCAGCAATAAAGCAGAGATTTGGGGCAGTGGAGTCGCCAAATGCTTTGATGTTGCAGTTGGACCAGTTCTATTAAGGAGAGGGTGAGTTAGTCTCTGCGTTGGCAATCCGATATGAAACTTTATGGACAAAGTATGAAAGGGCAGCTTTGCGAGTTGCGGCATCGGCATCATCGGCCCCTCAAAGTCTCTTAGGGATGGAGCACTTAAAGATGAGCAAATTTGTTATGGATTTGGAGCCTCATCTTCGCTCAAAAGTAATGAGTAAAGATCCAACAACATACATGGAGGCACTTCGCATTGCAACCAAGAAAGAAGCTTCTCTAAAGATCGAATCCTCTTTTGTGTCTTCAACAGCTTCAACTTCTAAGATGGAGGTAATGGGCACTCCTCAGGTACCAAAGTCCTTTGAGTTAGATCATAATATCTCCCAATTGATGGCAGAGTTTGCTGATATGAAATTGCATTTGGTTAATGCACGACAACCTAGAGCACCAAAGAGTGAAGATAGACCTCGAGATAGGAGTGGGGTCACTTGCTATGAATGTAATGAAAAAGGTCACTATCGCCCTGAGTGTCCTAGATTGAGAAAGAAAGAAGAAAAACAAGTATCCTTGTTAGAAGCTTCTTCAGGGGATGAGGAAAGAGAGGTAATGATGGCTAAACTGGGGCATGGTAAAGCGAGAGAAGAAGAAGAAAGCAAGGAAGTAGTAGATGAGGAACATCAGGAAGAGGAACACCGTAGTAAGAAAAAGAAGGCATCTAGAAGGAGAATTAGCCAGTCAGAATTTCCTTTAGGACAAGGAATTGGAAGCTATGACTTGTTGTCCGACCTTAAAGAAAAGGAAGCTCATATCACCTTTGGTCAATTACTTGCTTTGTCTCCAAAACTACGGAAGGAATGGGGAAAACTAGCAAGCACAAGAGTGTCAAAGAAAAAAAAGAAGAAAAGTGCCATTCCTATTGTTCAAAAGGTAGATATAGATGTTGGTGATGATGTACCTGTGGTTGATGTGATCATTGATGGTCAAGTGATTTCTAATGTGTACATTGATGGAGGTGCATCGATTAATGTCATGAGTGAGAAGACCATGATAGATGCTGATTTAAAATACTCTAGTACTACCTCTCCTTATCGCATCAAATTGGCTGACAACACTAGGGTTAAGACCTTGGGAGTTGTGAAGAATCTAGAAGTGGATGTATGTGGAATTTCTGTGCCGACTACTTTTCAGGTGATCCCTACCAAGCCAGATGCACGTGCCTATCCATTGATTTTGGGAAGGCCTTGGCTACGCAAGGTGAAGGCTGTTCAAAAGTGGGATACTGAAGAATTGATTTTGCAGGGAAATGATAAGAAGGTGCGCTACAACATCAAGAGCCGCAAAAAGGAAGTTGTCAAGGAGGAGTCTTCAACATCAGAGAGTTCAAGCTCTGACTTAACCGATGAAGAAGAAGAGACAGGGTGTAGCTCCGAGGAGTCCAACTCAGAGGGTGAGGTGGAAGGAGTGGCCTTTGGTCTTTGTCTTGGTGCTGATCGAGATGAGTCAGGAAGGAACAAGGTGGTGGTTCAAGAAGATCCTGTAGAGACACTTCATGTGGAGGATGTGGAGCACACTAAACGATGCCAATGCAATGAAGAGCTTCTTGCTGATTCTCTATCAGGTAGTGAGAAGCTCCAGTACTTGGATATGCTAGATGATTTTCCATGTCTCTTTGCAACAAGCTATTCACAGGTTTGACCAGTCTCTCTTGTGGAACACAAGATCGAGTTGAAGCCAGAAAGCAAGCCAGTTGTGCAACGCTTAAGGCGATTGGGGGTGATCCAAGCTGAGGCACTAAAGAAAGAGGTAACACAACTACTTGAGGCAGGATTCATCTTTCATGTTGATGATTCAAAATGGATATCTCCTATAGTTGTCACACCAAAGAAAGGAAATAAGTGGCGAGTTTGTGTGGACTTTCGTCCTTTGAATGCATGCACTAAGAGGGATCATTTTCCTTTGCCATTCCAAGATAAAATACTAGACCAAGTAGCAGGGCATGAGATGTATTCTATATGTGATGGGTATTCTGGGTACTTTCAAATTCGTATTCGGGAGGAAGATCAAAAGAAAACATCATTTGTCACACCTTGGGGAGTTTTTGCTTACAGAGTGATGCCTTTTGGGTTGACCAATGCACCAGCTACATTTCAAAGGTTCATGAGTCAAGTCCTGGAGCCTTACTTGGGAAAGTTCATACAGGTGTTTTTGGATGATTTTTGCATTTATTCTCGGTGCATAGATCACATTTCACAGAGATAGTGCATCCCATGAACTTGTTGACAAGAAAAGGAGTTTCTTTCCAATGGGGTATGGAGCAACAAGAGTCTTTCCAGCAACTTAAGGAGGCCATGAGTAAGGGCCCAATATTGAAGCCCCCTGATTGGTCTCAAGACTTTTATGTAAATCCAAGTGTATCTTTGCATTCAGTTGGTGCTGTATTGCTACAAAAAGGAGAGGCAGGTAGAATGCAACCCATCTATTATGCCAGCCGACAGCTTACAGATGTGGAAACAAGGTATGAAGAAATGGAGCAGCAAGCTCTCTCTTTGGTGTTTTCCGTCAGAAAGTTTCGCTCCTATTTATTACCTCGACCATTTTTCTTCCTTACCTCTCAGTCTGTATTAGCATATCTAGTTCGCAAGCCTAATCCTGGGGGGAGATTTGCAAAATGGTTGTCAGAGCTTCAAGAGTTCTCTTTCTCTTTTGTCACTAAAAATACCACTAGGTCCACTATGGCAGATTTGCTCACAGGGCGGGAGGATCTAGGAGAAGAAAAGAAATGTAAGGAGAACATTAAAGATGAAAGGGATACACCACCAACAGCTTTTGTTTTGTATTTTGATGGGACTTTTAATCCTTCATGCCAACAAGGAGCCGGGGGGATAGTCTTGATGAATCCTGAAGGTCAAGAGGTATGGGCAAGAGGACAAGAGCTTCCAGGTATCACAACTAACAATGCAGCTGAGTATAATGCTTTGATTCTTGGTTTGGAGGGTTGTCTTCAAAGTCAAGTTAAAGAATTGGAAGTAAGATGAGATTCTCAGCTTATTATAAAGCAAATGCAAGGGCATTACCAGACAAGAAGTCCTCATTTGACGGAGCTTAATCAAAAGGCTATGGCACTATGTAGTCAGTTTGATTTTTGCAAGTTTGTTCATATAAACAGAAAAGAAAATCAAAGGGTAGATGAGTTAGCTACTCAAGCCATTGTAGTACAAGACCGGGGGGTGGTTTCTTTGGTAGAAATTGGATGGCCAGAACTACAAGATGTTCAGCAATATGTGGAAGAAGGCATGTTTCCTCGAGGGTTAACTCCACAACAGAAGCAAAGATTGGTAAGGAAGGCTTGTCCCTATACTATTGTTGATGACATTCTTTATAAATTGGGAAAAGATAAGGTGCTCCATCGGGTGGTCCGAGTTATTTGTGTATAGGATATTATGGAGTTTTTTAGAAAATAGGAAGAGTGAGTCATATAAAGAGGTGGGCTCATGTCCATGTGTTCCAATAATATAAGAGAGGCCACATGCCAAGCATGTGGAAGGCATGTGGAGGAGTGTGAAGTCAAGAGGAATCCTTCTAGAACTCCTATGTGGAATAAGGAGAATGTGGACATGTGGAAAAGAGAGGGTCCCTATGGGCTCCATGTGAGGAGACTCTTGACTTTCTCAATATTTTAAGAGTCTTGAGCATCTTTTGATGGGACACATGGCAAGAGTAGCCAAAAAGGACATGGATGGTGACATACGTGCTTATAAAGGAATCTACAGGCAGCAATTGTAAATGGGTGAAGGAGGGTAATAAAATCTCTATAAAAGGAGCCCTCCTCTCCCTTGTTCATCAATCTCTTCCACCATTAGGCCTCATGTTGCTGTAGCTCTAGTCTCCCCAAGCCTCTTCCATGAGCCTTCTCTCCCTCTTGTAGATATTCTCTTATGTAGACTCTTGAGTCCATCTCTCTCTAGTTTATTCTCTCTCTATGAGTAGTCTTGGAGCTTCCGCTCCCTCTTGTATGTATGAAACCTCTTCTTCTCCCTTGTGTTTGTAGTGTTGAAGTGGATTCTCACTCTATTTGTAATGAAGGTCACTTCAGGTTCTCTCTCTCTTGAGTGTCTCGTCCCTTTTCTCTTTTAAAGCCTTGAAAGTTCTTTCTATTCGGCCGCTCACTGTGCATACATGGTTCATTTGTTTCCTAAGCCACTATGCAAACTTCTTTCCTTCTTCTAGGCGAAATCTATGAGGGGTGGATCGTTGATGAAGGTGGAGTCTTGAGGGAGCATCCTGCTCAGGCGAAATTAGCCTGGGTGGAGGGTAGCTTTCATGACAGTTTGACCCCCTGTTAGTATTTTGCTCATACCTTTCTGCTCGATAGTCCGATTGTAATGAAATTTATATCAGCGCGAAGCTCTCTTCAAGGCGCATGTTTATATGTGATCAGATCTTGAATCAGATATTGCTACAAAAAGTTATGAGTCTCTGTGTCTGACAATCTGTTTTCATAATAGTTTTTACCCCTGTCTAGTAAACTGTCCATAACTTTTTGGCCGCTTCTCTGTTTCTTACGAAACATATATCAGCGCGAAGCTCTCTTTAAGGCGCATGTCTCTATGTGATTAGATCTTGAATCAGATACTGCTGCAAAATGTTATGAGTCTCTGTGTTTGATAGTCTGTTTTCATGACAGTTTTTACCCCCTTCCAGTAAATTGTCCATATCTCTTCAACCGTCTGTCTGTTTTCAATGAAACTTATATCAACGCGAAGCCCATATCAAGGCGCATTTCTTTATGTGCTTGAATCTCTGATATCATGTCTCCATTGAAAGTTATAGGCCTCTGTGTCTAATGACAGTTCGTAGAGTGTTTTGAGCTAAGTGTAAAGGTGTCTATGAAGGAGGTGCAATGTTTCCTCGGAATCTACCCATCCGACCTAATCAGCCCCTTCAAACTCCTCAATATATATCAGTTCATGTCATGTTGAGCCGCAAGATCTTCTTTCAACAACGTATTGCTCTTCTCTTTGGCGCAGACCGGCTCACTGAGATTATGGCCTCTGCTGATCCTTTCCTTCTCCCTATGCTTGATTACAACATCACTTGGGATGTTACCATCTTCATTCTCATCTGAGGGAGGAAAGTATGGTGTGGTATCTTGGCATAAAAGCTTCTTTCTAATGTTCCATTCTCATATCTTTGGCAGTCAGTTCGAAAGCAGCAGGAAGTGAAGAGGTGCGTGAAGTTTATTACCCCCAACTTCATGTCACAGTCGTCCACATAAAGGACCACTATCATACACCTGCATCCTTCTCTGAAGATATACAAATTTGCATCAGATGGGCTCCTACTGAACCTGTTTTGCAGAAAGTAGGCATCAATTCATTGGTACCATGCTCATGGGGCCTATTTCAGCCCATAAAGTACCTTCTTTAGTTTGCAAACTTTACCTTTTGAACCAGGGATCTCAAAACCTTGTGGTTGTTCCATGTATACCTCCTCCTTGAGATCTCCATTTAGAAAGGCGGATTTAGGGATGCCGATGCTGCTTGCCCATCATGCAAGCTTCACATACATCAGGCAGATCTGAAATTTCTGGTAGGTCTGCAATCATTCCACTTTTATGCATCTCCTTTAAAGAACTAAGATTAAGATGACCAAACCTCTCATGCCACAGCTTAGTGTTCTTCACATCCGCTCGAGCACTGAAAGCTGAGAGTTCGTAAATGTTGTTGTGCCGTGTACCTTTACCAACGACCTTCCCTTGAAGATCCAGAATCTGTGCACCATTCTTATCGAATTGAACTTTGAGGTCCTGATCCGTGATCACGAAAATGGACAACAAGTTCCTCTTGATATCTGGAACATAAAGAACATCGGACAAGTGTTTTACAACTCCATCTGACTTGAGAGCAATCGTACCTTTTCCTTTTGCTGGACATTTTGCATCATTGCCAACTACTACTCGGATGTCATTCCCTACCGGCTGTAGAGAGGTATACCAATCCTTCTGACTGGTCATGTGGTGCGATGCACCACTGTCAATGATCCACGGTTCATCCGCAGGTACATGAACTGCCTCCGTGCAAATCTCCTCAATTGCGATGAACAGCTCTACTGGTACTACCTGCGCGCTGTTGCTGAACTCTTTCTTTAATCCGTTCTTCTCATCTGCAATCTTCTTTTGGCACTCATTCTGCTTGTGCCCTGCCTTGTTGCAATAGAAGCACTTGATCTTCTTCTTTCTCTTTTTATCATGAGAAGAAGATGGGTTACCAGAGTCCTTACCCTTACCTTTCTTTGATCCCGTCCAGAAAGCCGAATCTTCTCTAGTCCTCGTCTTTTGACGCATCTCCTCCTCCAGAAGCATTGCGCTGAAATCCTCAAAGTTGAGGGGGTGGATTTCTGTTCCTCGTATTCAGCGCCATAACAAGACCGTCGTACTTTGGTGGGAGAATCCGTATGCACCTTCGCACCTTCGTGCTAGATTCTCGCTGGTGATGGTGATGCCAATCGCAGTCATCTGATCGCGTAGATTCTTCACCCTGGTGATGAAGTTCTTTGTCGCTTCAGACTCAGACAACTTCTCGTTCGCGAGTTGTCTCCAGATTCTAAATCCGCATTTGATTCGTGGTCTCATACTGATTTTTCAAGACCGTCCATGCCTCCTCCACTGTGGTGACATGTTGAATTAACACCATGATAGAATCACTAACACTGCAGACAATAGAACATAGCGCATCTGCATTTCTTCTTGTCCACGCAAGAATCTCATCCGCAGTTGGTACTATCTGTTGTCTTGCATTGGTTGGATCCGGTCTCACAACCGGCCTCATGTCCACCCTAGTAGCAGTGTCCCAAAGCTCGTATCCACTTAGGATGGTCTTCATCTTGAACTTCCAAAGTGGATAGTTAGAGCCGTCCAACTTTTCGCTTTTGCCGAATGGTGGGATTCGCAGTCTTGTGGGCTAGGCCATCTCTCACAATCTGCTCGCAAACAGAAAATACACTACCAAATCTTCTTGCTAGGGTCCAGGCTCTAATGCCATGTAAGAAAATAATACAACATGTGTGCTCAATAGATAACAGGATCTCGTACACAAGAGAGAAAACAAGATAGTATGGAGAATCAAAAATTTGATTATTGTAGAACTGATACAATAGATGGCGCTGCCTCCCAACCGTGCGCTCCTATGAAAGAAGCTTCGATGGCGTGCTGGAAACATTAGAAGACGGAGGCTGGATGCTAAGGAATCAGGGTTGCTATAGCCAGTGATGAAATGAGCTTCATGGGCTTGCTCTTATATAGCCACTAGTCATAGTCGGTTAGGCTCAATTGGGTGACCGACCCAGTCTGCCCAAAATGGTCGACTGGGGGCCGGTCCTGAAATAGGCCACCGACCATATGATAGAACCGGTGCGCAAAATAGAGCAACTAACCTATGGTTGCCGTTCAACCCAGAGCCATCCCGGATCATCGGAGGCTCCAAACGGGCCCCGCAACCTGAGAGTGGGCTGCCCTAGGAAATGCTCCGTCTACCCTCAGTGCGGTCAGTCAAGGGATGCCTTCCCGCACTTGCATGTAGCCTAGTTGGCAGTGTACCAACTCTATCTGAAGCCGTCCAGCCATCAGGCCACACATGGCCCCCATTTGGTGTCCAAACCAGGACCTACCGGATAACCAAGCTACTCAAATGCCTTCTCCTCATATGGGGGGCTTACAAGTAGAGTTAGCTGGTTCCCGCGTAGTTACACGAGAGTGGAGCATTGATATCTAATAGTCATCCCATTCTTGAACTTCCTGAATTATTGAGGAGATTTCTTGAGCTAAGGCACCTTGTCACCTCTTCCACTTTGTTGGCATAGCTCCTCCATCTCCTTGACGGAGTAAGCTTGTCATTGGGGTTGAATGCCTCTAGGGTTAGCCACCACGAGGAAGACTCGAGAATTCAGATCTGTAGGAATTCTCCACTACAAAATGCCTTGGTATAGGCTAGCATAAGCATGTATGTGCACATGCAGGCGTGCGTGCGTGCACGTGCACACACACACACACAAACAAGCATGCGCACCCCCACATATATACATTCATATACATATATATTTATATAATAAAATACCATGTTGTATTTCTAGTTACCATGTGGTTCCTATTTTAAATCCTAGTAGCTAGATGAGGCTTTTCAATGCGCTTTTCTCTAGAGATATGTTTAAATTGATTTACACCAGTGATTTAAATTTTAATGGATATCTGTATTGATTTCATGCTCAGTACAATCTCTATAGAGCATATACCAGAATGTAGGTTTTATATGTGCTAGTCCACACTGTATTAGGATTTTGAAAGAATTTAAATTGACCTTAAGGTCACACATGAATCTTTGCATGCAAATATATTGTAGTGTTAGAGAATGGTTACAATGAAATTACAACTACTACTGTATGCGGTGTTTGGTTCCTCTAAAATATTCGAATTGACTCTTAGGTTCATAATGCCTCACACAATCTTTGTGTGAAAGTGAGTGCTATAGCCACCTAGGGCATACATTATGTGTGTCGTGTGATTACTTTTCGCAAGGAATTGAAATCCAACCCTTGTTCAATAGAAATGTATGAGTGTTGAAGTGCTATATGAGAATTAGTGTGGTTCATGGGTGTTCTCAATGATACCAATCAACCTTAGGATTTGATGATCAAAATTTCTTTGGTCCAAGAATGATAAAGCAAGCTCTCTCTCTCTCTCTCTCTCTCTCTCTCTCTCTCTCTCTCTCTCCCCCCCCCCCCTACCCTTGCCCCCTCTTCCCCAATTACCACAATGCATGACCTTCATTCTTGAAGACTTGTGTAAATATTTCACTAAGGGATGCCACTTGAAATCTTGAAATAACCAATAGGCCCCCCAATGAAAAAGAATTCAAAAATGTATTGACAAAAATGTTGTTCACAAAAGAAATTTAAAAGAGAAGTTTAAATGTGGTACTCAAAGAGGTCACGGGTGACACCACCTTACATTCCAATAATACTTCACAAGCTCAAAAGGAGTGTCACAATTTAATTTATTTTGTTAATAGAAAGGGAGCTAATTTCATGAGTAGATCGAAGGTGCCCTCCATGTTTTTCTCTCACATAAACAACATGCACCTATGTCCATTGTTTAATGAGCATTAGTCAAGTAATAAAGAAGCCTTACATCATTCTACTATATGAATTTCAAGGCATTTACACACTAGCATGCACAAGGGCAAGGTTGCCCTCCTGAAGCCTGCACACGGTGTAGATTCATTTACTGCTTGGGTAGCGGCCATAGTGCCCTCAGGGCCGAGAGAACCATTCTTGTAGAGTAAAATCCTCCAACTCTTGCTCCCATGTTTCAAAAGGTTAGAGGGTTCCTGTGCGTGTTCTAGAAGCTCAAGGGAATCCATTCGCTGAAGCTAAGATCCTGCCTACTTCATACAATGGGATTCGACACATGGGAGAAAAGGCGTCTAGAACCTCTAGGTACTAGATTCTCTCTATGGAAGCTTCCAACTAAGCTGAAAAGGATAAAATTAGGAAGGTATGTTCTAGAACTGCCATGCATTGACCATCAAGCCTATAAAATGCGTCCTCATGTGTTTTAGCTCTCTCATTTCAGTTCCATGTTGTCTTCTTCTCGATGCATCGTAATTAAAGAGTGTGAGAGAGAGAGACACACACACACAGAAAGTGCACGCGCCTCTCTCTCTCTCTCTCTCTCTCTCTCTCGCCCCACCCTTGCCCCCTCTTCCCCAATTACCACAATGCATGGCCTTCATTCTTGACGACTTGCGTAAATATTTCACTAAGGGATGCCAATAGGCCCCCCAATGAAAAAGAATTCAAAAATGTATTGACAAAAATGTTCTTCACAAAAGAAATTTAAAAGAGAAGTTTAAATGATGTACTCAAAGAGTTCACGGGTGACAACACCTTACATTCCAATAATACTTCACAAGCTCAAAAGGTGGAGTGTCACAATTTAATTTCTTATGTTAATAGAAAGGGAGCTACTTGCATGAGTCGATTGAAGGTGCCCTCCATGTTTTTTTGTCACATAAACAACATGCACCTATGTACATTGCTTAATAAGCATTAGTCAAGTAATAAAGAAGCATTGTTCTAGAACCTCAAGGGAATCCATGTTTCAAAAGGTGAGAGGGCGTGTTCTAGAACCCTTGCCCCCCCTTCTCCAATTACTACAACGCATGACCTTCATTCGTGAAGACTTGCGTAAATAATTCACTAAGGGATGTCAATTGAAATCTTGAAATAAGCAATAGGCCCCCCAATGAAAAAGAATTTAAAAATGTTGTTCACAAAAGAAAGTTACAAGAGAAGTTTAAATGATGTACTCAAAGAGGTCTTGGGTGACACCACCTTACATTCTAATAATACTTCACAAGCTCAAAAGGTGGAGTGTCACAATTTAGTTTCTTCTGTTAATAGAAAGGGAGCTACTTGCATGAGTAGATCGGAGGTGCCCTCCATGTTTTTCTGTCACATGAACAACATGCACCTATGTCCATTGCTTAATAAGCATTAGTCAAGTAATAATAAAGAAGCCTTACATCATTCTACTATATGAATCTCAAGGCGTTTACACACTAGCATGCCCAAGCGCAAGGTCGCCCACCTTAGGGCAGCGGATTCATTTATTGCTTGGGTAGCGGCCATAGTGCCCTCAGGGCTGAGAGAACCATTCTTGTAGAGTAAAAGCCTCGAACTCTTGCTCCCATGTTTCGAAAGGTGAGAGCCTAGAGGTCGTGTTCTAGAACCTCAAGGGAATCCATTTATTGAAGCTAAGATCCTGCATACTTCATACAATGGGATTCGACACGTGGGAGAAAAGGCGTCCAGAACCTCTAGGGAATAGATTCTCTCTATGGAAGCTTCCAACTGAGCTAAAAAGGCTAAAATTAAAAAGGTCTATTCTAGGACTGCCATGCATTGACCACCATGCCTATAAAACGCGTCATCATGTTTTAGTTCTCTCATTTCAATTCCATCTTGTCTTCTCAACTCATCGTAATCAGAGAGTGTGAGAGAGAGACACACACAAAAAGAGCGTGCACCCTTCGTGGGATCATACGAGTCAAGGAATAGCTTTCGTTATAGCCGGCTTGCTGCTTCCGATGATCACATCACCCTTCGTGGGATCATACGAGATAGGGAACATACCTCGTGCATGCAGATTCATTTATTGCTTGGGCGGCAGCCATAGTGTGTAAACGCCCTTAGGGACGAGAGAACCATTCTTGTAGAGTAAAAGCCTCCAACTCTAGCTCCCGTGTTTAAAGTGAGAGGGCGTGTTCGTGTTTCAAAAGGTGAGAGGGCGTGTTCTAGAACCTCAGGGGAATCCATTCGCTGAAGCTAAGATCCTGCCTACTGGGATTCAACACGTGGGAGAAAAGGCGTCTAGATTCTCTCTATGAAAGCTTCCAACTGAGCTGACCATGCCTATAGGCTATATATAAAGTGCGTCGTCGTGTTTTAGCTCTGTCATTTTAGTTCCATCTTGTCTTCTCAACGCATCGTAATCAGAGAGTGTGAGTCTGAGACACACACACACACACACACAAAAAGTGCGCGCACCCTTCGTGGGATCATACGAGATCACACACACTGCTTTCGTTATGGCCGGCTTGCTGCCTCCGATGATCACAGCACTGCTACTGGCCTTTACACTACTAGTATGGAGGCCGCTTTTGTCCTTGTGCTTGAAGGTCCTTGAAACGAAGCAAGCCCTTGAAGCTCAGGGGTTCAAAGGCCTGCCTTATCGTTTCTTCCGCGGAAACGTTCCAAATATGGTTGCTTTGCGCGAACAAGCTCGCAGATCTCCCATGCCTGAGCTATCTCACGACATTGTACCACGCGTTCTCCCCCATTACTTCTCGTGGTCACAGAAGTTTCTTGGTAATTAGTCGCTTTATGCCAGTGATATGCTGCTGTGTGTGTCTAGCTCATGTAAGGCCGTTCGTTGACGGAAAATGGAAAATGCATTTTCTTCTGTAGGCGCCCCGTTTTTCTTTTGGTTTGGTTCTCAAGCGCGAATATATGTGACAAAGCCGGAGCACGCTCGGAAAGTTTTGCTCGGGCATAACCGGAAACTAGAACGAAGGCCTGATAACAAAGACTTGACTGGCAACGGGCTGGTGAATCTCGAAGGAGAATTATGGGCTCACCACAGGCGGATAGTGAACCCAGCCTTCCATCTGGAGAAGCTGAAGGTGCGTGAACCATAAAGATCTGCTCCTGCTGACTGGTTGCGCGCAACCGAGTACTAATAATCCGATCGGCTGCAGGCTATGACGCCGATTATGGCGACTTGCACGACCTCTATGTTGGATAGGTGGGCAGCCGACATTGAACGAGAAGCGTCAGGGCGCAAGGAAATCGATGTGCATGAGGAGTTTACCAATCTAACGGCAGACGTCATTTCACACACGGCCTTCGGCAGCAGCTACGCAGAAGGCAAGCGGGTGGTTGCGATACAACACGAGCAACAGATTCTTGTCGACAAGGCTGCGCGGAGCGTATACATTCCAGGATCAAGGTCTATCATTTTGTTCGCCCTGAATCATGTTGAAGTCGGTACTAACTGCGGGTATTTCTCGAAATGGGTGGTCGCTGAATGTTTCCAAACTATATGTACAGATTCATCCCGACCTCAACGAATCGCTACCGGTGGAGTCTAGATCGCGAAATCCAACACAAACTGCGGAAAATGATCTCTAGTCGCATGGCCGCAGCCGAAGCGGGCCGTTCAAACAACTTCTACGGAAACGATCTGCTGGGATTGATGATGGCCGCCAACAAGAAGGATGTGAAAGGGGACCAGAGGAAGATGAACTTAACCATGAGCGTTGCCGACTTGGTGGACGAATGCAAGACGTTCTATTTCGCAGGCCACGAGACGACATCTACATTGCTAACATGGACGCTCATGGCGTTGGGCACGCACACGGAGTGGCAGGAGCGAGCGAGGACAGAGGTTCTTGCAGTGTGCGGAAAGGACGAGCCCAAGGCAGACTCGCTCAATAGTCTGAAAATTGTGAGGAGCTTCTCTCTTTTCTCTCTCTCTATCTCTCTCTCTCTCTCTCGTTCAAGCCAGTACCTCACGGTTTTAATCCCAAAACGGATCGCATTTGCAACAGGGTCAACTTGATGGGATGCATACTTTTTCCTGATATTGAAGGGTTGTGTTGGGTTGATGGCTCAGGTTGGGATGGTGCTGAATGAGGTGCTGCGGCTTTACCCGCCAGCTACAGAGCTGTTCAGGAAGGCAAGCAACAAGGAGCTGAAGTTAAGCGAGGACGTCGTCATACCCAAGGGGGCAGTGGCGGTGGTGCCGATCATAGCGTTGCATCACGATGCCAAGTATTGGGGGCCTGACGCCAACGAGTTCAACCCACAAAGATTCAGCGAGGGCATCGCCAAGGCTGCCAGCAACCCCTCGGCGTTCATGCCTTTTGGGATGGGTCCGCGTATCTGCGTTGGACAGACATTCGCGCTGCTGGAAGCCAAGCTTGTGCTGTCCCTCCTCCTCCAGCGCTTCTCCTTCCATGTCTCATCCGCCTACGCACATGCGCCCACCGTCGTGCTCACCTTGCAGCCACAGCATGGCATGCAGATTGTCTTCCAAAAGCTGCAGTAGCATCTGCTCACGGAGGACGGACCTCCTTTGTCCCGTTTGATATGGATTCAAGTCACGCTTATGAATAGCTATGAATGGGCAGGTAGGGGGCAGGTAGCTCATTGAGCGCCGCTGATGGAGATCTTCATTAGACTCTCCTTCCTCCTTTCAGATCTGTTTCAGCGCCTTACTACCTGATAAACGGCGATGTTATGAAGAGCTCGATAACGCTCTTGGTCCTTGGATTTATTGGCAATCGAATGTACAACCAAAGGCAACTAATTTATTCGCAATCCGAATGTACATACAAAGCCAATTAATCTATCTATAAAATATTAAGGAGAAAAGAGTATGCGCATTCAAATCGTCCCCAAATCAAGGCGAGTTCTAACTTCTCTTTCTTCTCTTCTTGAAGTTATCCTTTTCGTGTTCTCTTTCTTCAGCACTTTCAACTTTCTTGGATGGCACCGAATGGCATCGCTTGTGAAGCGACTTTATCTTCATTAGAATTTGCAATTTTAATTATTGCAGCCACAATTCGTGTTTGAGTATGACCCTTCTAAAAACTATAAAACATAGGCTCCTCCCCCTTTTTTCTTTGCCCACATTCTATTCAACTTCTGTGTGGTTAGTTTGATTTGAACTTGAAATACAGTGAGTATCAACCGCCTTGGCCCCCAAATTATCAATCGTCAATTTGTTTATTTGTTTCCCACGAGACAGACGATGCCTCTTTCTTGGAAAACCGTTTGGGGTGTTCATGATTTTTGCTTACCTGCTTCTCCATGAAGATTTGCATTGACCATCGTATTCCCTTATCCATTCAAGCAACGAATGTACTCACAACATGATGGGTCAATGCATACAGCTCAGCTATGGCATCAAAAGGCTGAACCAACTCATGAGCGCTTCGATCATTTCGTTGTTGGTCCTTCATCTTTGAAGATCCAAGCAGCCACCACAGTTCGTAAGCTGCCCAATCATTGCTCATCAGCAACAGGCAGAAGCAAGCATGTAGGCTAGGCGCACTTGCCAGATTGGACCACATGGATCTCGAAAAGCCGTTGGGCTCCCTGCCGGAATGGATGATAGAGAAATATTTGGAGACATATGCGGAGCTCTAGGAGAAATCATACTTCATCTACCCGCCCTTACAAGTACCTCACAGATGTGTGACTAGGTAAGGCTAATCTGTGTGCAGCGCTTGGGAGCCTTATCACTCGGTCTAGCAATCGTAGTGGATTACCTCAAACACACTATTCAAAATTTTTGGACTTGTGTAAAGTCCAATTTGAGAAATGGACTAAAAAACAATCTAAAAATTTTGAATATACTAGTAATGTTGTTTTTTGAACTAGATTTGACAACTCAAAACAAAAGATTTGAAACATCTTCATAACTTCTTGTGAATTGAGCTACTATCACCTAAGAACATCAATAGATGACCAATTCTCTTAGAAAGGTGGTGTAAATAAACACCTTTATGTATAAGTGGTGTGCACACACCTTTATGACCATTTCTTTTAGAAAGGTGGTGTACATAAACCCCTTAGATAAATCCTTTTATGTGTAAGTGGTGTACATATACACCTCACTTGGTATTAAAAAACATCCTTAACTATAAATTAAATACATTTGACATAAAGTTTAAAATACACCATTAAGTATAAAATGGACCTCATAAACAATCTTTATACACAATAATGAGAGTAAAGAAATAAAAAAAGTAGTAAACTTTTTATTAGATATTCGCTTTACATAGAAGTTAAAAACTTGTGATTACAAGCCGTCAGCCATCATGTTACTCAGTACCAATGTCCTCAATGCCAGGCCCTTGACTACCAGGGTCCTGACTAATAGGCTGCTCTAAGACTGGAGTCTCAGTAGCAAGGTCCTTAGTAGTTTGCTCTTCAGTTCCAAGCATCTGACTAGTAGGCTGCTCTAGAGTCTCATGACCAAGTTCTTGGTGAGTAGGGACCTGGCTACTAGGTTCCTGACTAGTAGGCTGCTCTGGACTAGTCTGTAAGATCATGGTTGAAGAACCATCTATGCCTCCTGATAACTCCTCCTGGTCATGCTTTGCCTCGTCCATACCTTCTTTGAGTAAGGCTTCCTTGCTTGATCCACTTGCATGTCCTGCACCCAAGATCAAGGGTGCCTTCCTCACTTTTAATTTCTAGGGAAGTGCTTCCACCTCTTTAGCCTTGCCTTTTCCTGTAACGTGCTGTACTACTACTTCTTGCTGCCGTGAGCCTTCCTGTATGATGAGTGGAACCTCCTTAACTCTAGTTGACAATTGATCACCCTTATTCTTTGTGCGGATTTCTTCTTGGCGTAAGCCATCGGATGCAGAGCTTTCATCCTCATCATCACCTGAGCTAGAATCATCACCCTCAGACTCACTACCCTCGTCTTCGACATTTTTCTCACTACCCTCTTCTTTGACATTTTCCTCTTCAAAGAAGGTAGTGCAATTGTAATATGTGTCAAAGAACTCAATTTGATGGGGGGTATCAATGACATTTACATTTCTACCTTGGCGTAGCAATTTCTCAGTAGCAAAACCCATTCGATACAATGCTACTTCCATCATTCAGTAAATTCTTTGTCATCTCTAGTATCACATCAGGATCCATCGGCTTTCTGTAAGCTTTCTGTAATCCACCATTGCTGCATCAAGCTTAACCTTATTGTCCTCAAAGTAATGAAGCTCGAGAGTCCTTAAAGGAATTTTGATTAGATTGCCACCACCCCTGGATAAGAAGCACATCAAGAAAGGCTGCAAGACTTGAATGGCAGTGCCTTTCAAGACAGTCATATGATTGCATAGGACTATACCATGGTATACTTTTAAAAGTAAATACCCAAATGCAGATGTCAAACTCACATACAAGGCATCCCTTTATGATTCTGTCACAAACAGGACCAACGTTGATCTTTTCTTATCTACCATAGGACCTTCTACGATAAACCGCACAAGTTCAACTATCCGTGACGTTGCAAGGTCTTGCAATTCATCTATGAAAAATATGCATGGCTTCTCCCAAGCATGACCACTCATTGTTATGAAATGCTCTGTATCAATGCCATTGATGTGTGCAAATTTTGTATCATCCTCTAATAGCAAGATATTATAGGAGAAGCTGAATAGAGAACCAACATCTAAACCACCAATTGCTCTACCTTGGGCAGTGGATTGCAAGGCCTTTTTCTTGATGTCCATATATTCTATCTCAACAACCTTTGGCATTTTAGCTCTTAGATCCTTTGTTGGTGTGGCATCTGCATCCATTGAAGCCAACCACTTTCTAGCCCATGTCTTATCAAGGAGTTGACCTAGGCTAAGTGCTTTCTTCTTATCCACATCAATTGACTTGCCAACTAACTCATCATCAGATTTCAATAAAAGTAATAGTGCCGAGAGAGTAGCCTCACTTTGAATCATTCAGGTGACCACTTCATCCAAGTTGCTATGCTTGCTCTTCTTTCCAAAGAAGCAGTTACCACTTAGGATCTTCTTGCATACTTCTTCTGTTATTGCATCTGGAACAAACCTTAATGCTCTCCACAATAGACATCGGTTTCTTTATTTTCTTTCCTCTGAGTTGCAGTGTGCTCTGGTGCCTCAAAGGATATCTTCCCTATTTCATATGCTTGGAAAACATCCACCATGCTCTGAAACACTGAGTCCTCGCGAAAGACAATGCAAGTAACATCCTTGTATCTTGCAACAACAGTGTTCAAATCCTTTGCCTCAACCTTATTACTTGGTATGCCTTGCGTATTGCTTACAACACCTTTCAAGCATCTATAGAACCGAGTCCTCTTTGCCATGTACTCAGTCTCCTGCCCTTTACTGTTTGTGGCTTTCCACAGCCCATCCATAACTCCCTTGCCTTTATCAAGATCTCAAAAAGAGAAGAGCTTTTTTTTTAACCTAAATGGATCAGAATTCAGCCTTTCTGATTCTAGAATGTACTTCGGGTCATCGTTAAATATGCATATATGACAAATGACTCGTCGAAACTTTTCCATCCACTCAATCTGTCGCAAGTTTCCTTTTCTTCCCTCATCAAGGGTGATCCTGCAAGCTTCACAAAAGTGTTGCCCATCAATGGGCTCAAACCTGCATCTTTCCAAGAATCTATTCTTTGCCAGCATGTATCTCTTCTCGATGTCAGTCCCATATCGGCTTTGGTACAAAGCCTCTCCATGAACAAAGTCACTCCTTCTAAAGTTCTCAAAAGCATCAAGAAAGTCCACGCGCTTTTGAAATGTGACATCAGGCAATGTAGGATCATCTTCTTGAAGTCTCTTAAACGCCAAAGGATGAAGAGTGATATTAGTGGCAACTAGAGTTCTTGTTTTCCTCGTATCTTCATACAATTTGCGTGCAAATGTCTTATCTAGCTTTCTTTGATTTGTGAACAATGAAGCTCGATCAATAAGCATTGTGGCCACGCTGATTTGTGAAAATCCCCAAATGTACCCCTCATCCTCTGGAGGATGTAAGTCTCCCACACTTATAGAAAAGTCTTCGAGACTTGTATCTTCTTCTTGCGGATCCTCCTGTTCATCGCTATCTAATTTTTCGCCTGGTTTTAAATAACCTACACTTGAACGATCTGCACGTGGAGTAGGAGTTATTTTTGCTCTCTTTTTGGGAATAGCTGTAGAACTTGAATCTGCTCCACGATCACTAGTCGATGGTAAAGGTACAGTTGGAGATACTGTAATTACTGCTGCAGATATTGTAGTTACTCTTGCCGGAGTTACTATAGTTATCGCCATAGATATTGGCAGTACAACTTGAGGGTTATATGTTATAGATGGCGTACTTACTGCTGCTAAAGGTACAACACCACCACTTGGAAATGCAGTCGAAATGCATCCCACATTTTCTTCAATGCTTCTAAGGCACTAAGTAATTCTTGGGATCCCCCAATTGAATATGGTAAGGGCTTCAAGAAGTGCTTGTGCGTAACTCAAAACTTGTAAACCACCTCGTCATTCTTTCCTTTGCACACAACTTCTATCAAATTGTTTTCTTTAATGTTGATGTTTGAGACCATGCCACCATTTCTTACTATCTTTGGAGAATATTTCACGCTTGACACATTCTCTGCAGTGATCACCAAAAAATACTTTGATTTGTGCTCCATAAAATACCAAGCATGTTCAACGCATTTGAAAGACATAGTTGTCTGAAAAACAATCAAAAATAAAAAATGAGAATTACAATGATTTTCAAACTCAAAATATTAAATAAATTTCTAATTAAATATTATTTTAAGTTTTATTTATTTTTAATTTTTAAAATAAATTAAATTTATTTATTTTTTTCATCTTTTTTTTAATTATCTTATCGTATTTTACTTTAATTAATTATTTTTTTTAATATCTAAAATTTAATTTAATTTTTTTAAGTTTTATTTATTTTAACTTTTTTTATTTTTTTAAAATAAATTAAATTAATTAATTTTTTTCATCTTTTTTTTCCTTTTTTAAATTAAATTAAATTAATTTTTTTGTCTTTAAAAATAAAATAAAAATTTAAAGCCCTTTGGGGGCTTAGGGTAGGGGAGGGGGTTAACCCCCAACCTATTGCGCACGGGAGGGATTAACCCCCAACCTGTTGCGTGCGCAATAGGTTGGGGGTTAACCCCCTCCTCTCCTCCCGCCTCTTCCTTCCTCTTTCTTCGCCTCCTCCTCCCGTCTGCGTCCTCCCGTCGACCCCCTCCCCTCCCTCCCACCTTCCCCTCCCGTCTGTACCCTCCTCGCCCTCTCACCTCCTTGCCTGCCTCCTCTCCCTCCTCCCTCCCGCCTCCCCGCCTACCTTCTCTCCTCCTCCCTCTCGCCTCCCTGCCTGTCTCCTCCCTCTCGATTGCCCTCTCCTCTCCCTCCTCCCTCCCCTCCCATCCTCCTCACCGCTCCCCGCCTTAAAAAAGAGAGAAAAGAGGGGGGGAAGGGGGAGGAGAGGGGAAGGGAGCGGAGGGAGGAAGGGAGGGGGTCGACGGGAGGGGAGGCGAGGAAGGGGGAGGGGGCGACGGGAGGGCGGGAGGAGAGGAGGGAGAGGGGGTTAACGGCCAGGGAAGGGAGAGGGGAGGCAGGGAAGGGAGGGCGGGGAGGGGGCGAGAGGGCGGGAGGAGATGAGGGAGGGGGGGTTTACCGCCACCTGTTGTGTGCGCAACAGGGGGGTTTAACCCTCCCCCTCCCTCCTCTCATCCCCCCCCTCCCGCCTCCCCTCCCCCTTCCCCGCCTCATCCCCCCACCCCACCTATTACGCACGCAATAGGTGGGGTGGGAGGGTATTATTACCCCCACCACCCCACCTGTTGCATGCCCCCCCCACCTGTTGCGCACGCAATAGGTGGGGTGGTGGGGGTTAATAGCAATAGGTGGGGTGGGGGGGTTAATAAGACCCCCCCACCCCACCTGTTGCATGCGCAACAGGTGGGGGGGGGTTAACCCCCCTCCCTCCTCTCCCCGCACCCTCCCACCTCCCCTCCCCCTTCCCCGTGCCTCCCCTCCCCCTTCCCCTTCCCATGCCCTCCCCGCCTCCCCTCCCCCTTCCCTAGCCTCCTGTCGACCCCCTCCGCTCCCCCTTCGCCGCCCCCCCCTCGCGTTGGCCCCCTCCCCTCCCTCCCTCCCTCCCTCCCACCTACGACGGGGAGGGGAGGCGGAGGGGGAGGCGGGGAAGGGAGGGGCTGGCGGGGAGGGGGAGGGGGAGGGGAAGGGAGGGATGTCGGGGAAGGGAAGGGAGGGACCGCGGGGAGGGAGGGGCCGGCGGGGAGGGACGGCGGGGAAGGGAAGGGAGGGATAGCGGGGAGGGAGGGGCCGACGGGGAGGGGAGGGAGAGGAGGGGGAGGGAGAGGGAGGGGCCGACCGGGGGGGGGAACAGGGAGCGAGAGGAGGGGAACGGAGGGGCCGGCGGGGAGGGGGGGGGAGGCAGGGAAGGGGAGGGGAAGGGAGAGCAGGGAGGAGAGGGGAAGGGGAAGGGGGAGGAGAGGGGAAGGGAGGGGGAGGGGAGGAGAGGAAGCGGGAGGAGGGAGGGGAGAAGCAGGAGGAGAGGGAAAGGGAGGAGGAGAGAGGAAGCGAGAGAAGAAGGGGGAGGAGAGGGGAAGGGAGGGGAAGGGGAGAGCAAGGGACGGGAGGGAGGAGAGGGGAAGGGAGGGGAGAGAGAAAGCGAGAAGAGAGGGGATGGGAAGCAGGAGGGGAGGGACGAGAGGGAGGGAGGGAGTACCTGGGTGGAGAGGTGGTGGAGCTCCAGGAAAGTTGTGAGAGAGAATGAGGAGAAGTAGAGTTTTATAGGAAATGGGTAGCTTTTAGGTCAAGTCAACTTTTTTTAGTTTTTAAGGTTTTTTTAGTTCTTTTAGATTCACTATAAGTAGAACATTCTTCATTCTCTCTTTCATTCAAAGATCATTCTTTTACACTCCACGCTTCTCTCCTCTCATCAACCTATTGCAAGATTCTCTCTTTCATTCAAAGATCATTCTTTTACACTCCACGCTTCTCTCCTCTCATCAACCTATTGCAGGATTCTCAAAAATTTTCAAAATGTTGCAAGAGGTGAGTTCATTTCTAACCTATTGGGTATGCAAGAACTTCTAAGAATCAAGTTTTTGTAAATTTGAATTTTTTTTCAAATCCGATTCTTTTCTCAAAAACTTGAGTGTATGCAATAACTTCAAAAAACCATTTTTGAATTAAATCTTTTTTCCCACAAATTTTCCTCTTTACCTCAAACTCTCACAACCTATTTCACAAATTTCTCTACTAGCCTATTGGGCACGCAACAATTTTTCAACAAAAAAAAAATCTATTACAAATTTATATCTCAACCTCAAAACCGCTCAAACCTCCCTACCTATTGCATACGCAACAACTTCAAAACAAAATTTAATCATAAATCTCTCCAAAAAACTCCTCAACGAAAAAAAACAATCTATTACAAATTTCTCTCTCAACCTCAAAACCACTCAAACCCTACCTATTGCATACGAACAACTTCAAAACAAAATTTAATCATAAATCTCTCCAAAAAATTCCTCAACAAAAAAAAACAATCTATTACAAATTTCTCTCTCAACCTCAAAACCACTCCAACCTCCCTACCTATTGCGTACGCAACAACTTCAAAACAAAATTTAATCATAAATCTCTCCAAAAAACTCCTTTAAAAAAAAAACAATCTATTATAAATTTCTCTCTCAACCTCAAAAACCACTCAAACCTCCCTACCTATTGTGTACACAACAACTTCAAAACAAAATTTAATCATAAATCTCTCCAAAAAACTCTTCTCACGACACTTTATTATAAATTTCTCTCTCAACCTCAAAACCACTCAAATCTCCCTACCTATTGCGTACGCAACAACTTCAAAACAAAATTTAATCATAAATCTTTCCAAAAAACTCTTCTCACGACACTTTATTAATATAAGAAATCCATTTATAATATTTTTACTCCATAATATAATAAATTTTTATTAACTAATGTTAAAATATAATTTTGCTAAAAATATATATTATTAATCTATAAATTAATATAAATATTATATAAATAAATATATAAATACATTAATTAAAAAAATATAACTTGAAAGGGAGATCTTCTAGCATATGTGCTTTCTATAATACTTATTCTTAAAACAATGAAGAATTAGTGAATATATTGCTATTCTATACATTATTAACTTAAAAACTAATATAAATATAAATTAATTATTATATAAATTTAAATAAACATATAAATTATATACATTTATAACATTTAAAATTATGTAGATTATATACTAATAAAATTTTAATTTTAAAAAGTAATCAATCAAAGAATTGAATTAATTTAAAATATAAAAATATTAAATTTTACACACTTACTTTTAGCATGTATGCTTTTCTTCCAGTAAATCCTTTGCAAAGGATCGTATCTTTTGATACACCATGTAGCATGAATGTAAGAAAATATGAATCGGTGTGCTTTTAGCCTATGTGCTTGTCCCTAATTAGTAGGATACTTTGAATAGGTAGACTTATACTTACTTAAAGTAAAGCCTTTGCAAAGGATCGTACCTATAAACAAAACACTTTGGAAAGCATATAACATATAGCCTATATATATCTAAACTAAATACTTTGGAATGCATATTTTATATAGTCTATATACCTTAAATCTTAAACCCTAAATCTTAAATCCTAAAGTTCCCTAAATCTTAAGTTATACAATCTAAGCCTTAAACTTATATAACAGTTATAATCCCTAAACCCTAAACCTTAAACCCTAACCCCTATAACTTAAATTCTAAAACCTAATTTTCAATTGTAAACCCTAGATTCTAGACTCTAAGCTCATGATCTTATATACTAAACCCTAAAACCTAAAACCTAAATCCTAAATCCTAAACCCTAAAACAATAATCATAAACCCTGAATGCTAAATCCTAAACCCTTAACCCTAGATTCTAAACCCTAAACCCTAAACCCTAAAAATATAATCATAAACCTGAAATCCTAAACACTAAATCTTAAATCCTAAGCCCTAAATCCTTAACCCTAAATACTAAACCCTAAACCCTAACCCTAAAATACAATCAAAATTTAATGATTTTTTTCAATTTGTGATTCAAATCGCAATGGATAGTACTTCACATTTAGATGTCCATAATACTACGTCTCAACTACAAGTTCATAGTACTTGTAAATGGGGGTTAGCTTTCTTGAAATCAAGTTTGCCCAAGACAGTTTCCTTCAATGTAATGGAAGACACAACAGAATACTATCAGAAGAAAAAGACTATAACACAAATGGGATCCAAATTGATAAGAAGCTATAGTAGTAATCAAGAGTATCATAGTGGCATGCTCACAGGTATTGAGGACATTATAGTAACAGATGTTAATGTAGAAAAGGTTTCTTGTGTTGCAAGTGACTTAAATATACTCACTGGTATAGAAGAATTGTCTTGTGTTGCAAGTGACTCGAACAGGCTCACTGGTATAGAAGACTTGTCATGTGTTGCAAGTGACTCGAACAGGCTCATTGGTATAGAAGACTTGTCCTATGTTGCAAGTGACTCGAACAAGCTCACTGGTATAGAAGACTTGTCTTGTGTTGCAAGTGACTCAAACATGCTTACTGATGTAGAAGACTTGTCTTGTGTTGAGAATAATAAGATGGGAGCACAAAGAAAAATAAACACCTATTTCATTAATTTTGGACTGGTGCACTGTCCAAATTCGTTTTGTGAGATAATTTTGGATAAAGCATTTAAAAAAAAGAGGCTCTTATAAAACAAATCTTTGAGTCAAAAAGTAAGATTTAAAAAAATTAAATTAGAAAAAATGACGTGACATGTTTTTAAAACTAGAGTACATTAAAAAAAGAGGACTTCATGTTGTTAAAAGAGACAAAAAGTAAGATTTTAAAAAATCAAATTAGAAAAAATGGTGTGACATGTTATTAAAACTAGAGTACATTTAAAAAAAAGCATGACACATTTGTATAAGAAGTAGATCATATAACTCAAAGCCATATGGTGTTAAAAAACACCTTCCATTAGCTTAGCCTAGAAGATGTCATCTTTGTCTCTCTTGTCTATTACAACTTTACATTAGAGAACTAAAAAGTCTTTGTGGAACTGTAGTTTCATTTCTTGTCTATTACAGTTACTTTAGAAAACACATAAGTCTATGGAATTAAATTTCACAGTTACTTTAAATTTCTATGGAATTAAATTTCCATCACTTGACTATTAAGTCAATAGAGAGAGCATATGTCCTCGAAAGTGCCTACTATGGCATTGGCTTCGTGAAAACAAGCAGACTTTAAACTTGCAGGCCATGCGTAACCAGGGCTGGCATCGCAAATCTCCTCACAGACTCTCCTCACAACTTGTTTCGAATCTTCCACCGACTTGTAAGCATTCAACAACTCTTCTTTTCTCTCTTGGCTTTCCTCATCTTCACCATTTTTTTCAATACAACTTCTAGCCACCGCCATATCCTGTACGAAAATTTAACTCGTTAGCATAAGAAGTACATGATTAAAAGAAGCGAAAAATAAGGCTAAGGATATTCACCTCTTTTGCTGATTTCAAATCAAGCAGCCATGTGCGTAACACATCCTCCTTGAATTATTTTTCCTTCATTGGTCCATACAAAAGAGATCTAAGACAAAATTTGAGTTCAATAAATGAAGTCGGGTAGTAACTAGTCATTGTCTTAGAGGAAAAGTGGGAGAAGGAGAGTGAGGGAGCGATAGCGAGGGATGCACAGCGAGCTGCCCCTCCTTCAAGATCAGTGATAGAAAGTGAGGGAAGACATAAAGTGAAAGACGAATACAAGTTAATCAGAAGGACTAGGATGTAAGAAATAAGAGAGTGTTTGTGGAAGGACTACGATGGAAGAATACAAGTGCACTAAGGCACGATGTGTTCGCTATGATAAGGATAAGGGTTGGAATAAAGTGAGAGAAGCATTGGAAATGCTCTACTTTAAGTGAGTGGAGACTGTCCAACTGAATAAAATTTTGCAGAGCATTGGGAATGTTGTACTTTAAGTGAGTGGAGCATTGGGAATTGATATTTTCCCATGAAATATATTACAAATATTACATCATCACATATTCATATCAAAATTCTCATCACAGAAGGTTATATTTCCAAATAATCACATCATCACACATTCATATCATAAAATTGTGTGCATGAAATAAATATATAAATATCATGAATAAATGCCACTTAAGTAATAAGTCACAAATTGGTGTATAATCAACAAAAACTACATCATGATTCATACATTGCAACAAATAAATGTCAACCATAATATTCATGGAATAAACAACATCATGAGAATATGCTCCTCATGCATATATACAAACACAACATCATACATGCATCACAACTCTTCTGATGCTTCTAGTGGAGACTGTGGCAACTCTTCTGATGCTTCCAATGGAGGCTGTGGTGCTCTAGATGTACACTCAATCTTACTTCTTCTATAGTATGTAGTGCTTTCAGAGTAGACTCAGTATCCTCTTCCTTAAATGCAAGCGGAGGCTGTGGCAACTCTTCTGATGCTTCCAGTGGAGGCTGTGGTGGTGTAGGTGTACACTGAGTCTCTACTTCTTCTGTAGTGTGCAGTGCTTTCACAGTAGACTCAGTCTCCTCTTCCTTAAATGCATGCTCTAATATTGCTTCAGTTGCACATTGTATTCTAATGGCAGCAATTAGGTCTCGAATGATTTCAGCCCTAAACAATTGTATATCCTCCTCTAAATATTTGAGCTTCAAAGAGTCTTCCGATGAGACCTGTGGCTTAAGTGAGAAAATTTCTTTGAAAATCAACATGCAGTTATAGGCAACTCTCCACCCACAACTATGCCCATCTTCCTGCTCTAATACTAAATGCTTTTGGAAGTCTAGTGAGTCTTTGTACTGTCCTGTTTCTCTGATAGCAGATAGCAACTTCTCAATCGACCTACTCATCATGACATATTAAAAAAACTTAGTGTGTCTATTACATAAGGTACATAATATATAGAAGTAACAACAGATTAATAGAATACTTACGTTTGCACTGAGCCATGAAAGTCTGCAATCGAGTTAACAAACCAACAATAGTCGTCTTCAAGGTCCCAAACCACCAGACTCCAATGTTCCCTACACGAATAATTAAGAACCATTATTATTTAACACAATGTTGCCAGTATAAGATGAAAATAAAGATTGCCATGATACTTACATCTCATGATATGCCATAAATAGGACTCGCACACCATGTAAATGTAAAGGCTGTAACCATTTACAAACATCGGCTATCATCTTTCTGATATCGCTAAGTATAGGAGAAAGGAGGGAATCCAACATATACACACGGTTTTGTACGGCTCTACAAAATCGTGAGATGACTATACCTGCACCAACAAATAAATGAATATTAACTTATTAGATTTAGTCAAAATATTGAATTATCAAGTAGAGAAAAAGTTTGTATCAAACCTGAGAATGGCCATCATAACGTTGTTATTGACCTCATTTGAAGCTCTAGAGAGGATTGAAATCTCCTCTCCCCCAAATTCAAGATACTGAGGTCTATGTTGAATCATAACCCTAACATTAAAAGAGCTTCCCAATTCTTCAAATGAAGCCATGTTTGTAGAGTTGAGGTCTTCTATCCCCTTTGACTCTTTGATGGCATTCATTTCGCACTCCTCTGAGCCATTATCTATTTGCCTTGTGGGAGGGTCCATAATGTCACCCTTAATGATTGCTCGAATGGTACATGTTATAAATCCGTAGAGATGCAAATTCGTATATGTTGACAGTGTGGTGTCATTTTGTATCTCAAAAATTTGACCAAGTACCAAAAAGCAATTATAGCCCAGCCTCCATCCACAATTATAGATGTGGCTATCCTCTTGATGTGATACCTGACATGTTATATACTCTATTTGTTGTGCCAAGTCACATTGCCACATTACTATGTCGATAGCACCTACTAACTTTCGAGTCGATCCGCACATCAAAACATATAACAACAGTGAATATGTGCATTGCATATCAATCTACATGTCAAGAAGTGACGACAAGTGTAGTCTATACTTACTATAACACAGTGCCATGGATGGATGTCATTGAGTTGGCAAAGAAGCACTTCTTAGCAAAGATGTCCACGACTACCAGACTCCAATGTGAGCTGCATTATCAATAAATAATAATTACTATGTTTGAGACAATTCTAGCAATGCAATAGAAAAAACAAGCAGGGTTTGATGCTTACTTCTCATAATATGCTGTAAAAAAAACTCATGCCTCATTCATAGGAATGTGCTTCAATCACTTGCAAACATCCTCTATGGTTTCTTCTTTGTTGCTAAGCACTTCCGAAATAAGAGGATCGAGCATATATGAAACGCTTTGTATATTTTGAGGAAAATTTGCTATAACATTACTATATTTAAAAAAAAAGTATTAGCTTCTTGGGTTTAATCAAAATAAGCAAAGTATAAAGCCAAGGAAAAGGCTGCATCAAACCTGAGGATGGTTGTAATGAATTTGACATTAACCTCTTTCTTAGGATTCAAGAGGATTAAAATCTCTTCTTCACCAAATTCAAAAAAATGAGGTTGTTGTCGAATTAACAACATAGCGGTGAATGAACTTCCAATCTGCTGCAATAGAGTCATATTTTCATGACTCATCTTATTGAGAGAGTAGTCTACATCGTATTCTTCTTCACTTGCAATGTCTTCTACATCCTCCTTCTGCTATAAAAATATAAAATAGTTATGCGATGTACACATCCCAAATAAAGGCTTAAACAAGCAGATAAGGTTTCATACATGCTTTCATTAGAGTGAGTCTCTCCTCCTCTTGGAGTAACAATTTAAAAAGTAAGGTTTCATACAAGCTTTCATTAGAGTGAGTCTCTCCTCCTCTTGGAGGAAAATTTTAAAAAGTTATGAGATTTACACATCCCAAATAGAAATAAAGATTTAAATAATCATAGAAGTATAAAGATCACATGCTTTCATTAGACTCAGTCTCTTCTCCTCTTGGAGGAAAATATAAAAAAGTTATGAGATTTACACATCCCAATTAAAGGCTTGAACAAGCATACAAGTATAAAGATAAGGTTTTATACATGCTGCAATGTAGTCATATTTTCAGGTTGTTGTTTCCCAATGGTAGCAATTAGATGTTGAATACTCTTAGCCCGAAACGCTAGTAGATCGGCTTTTGTATATGATTCCATTTTGACTGGTAACTCCAAATCAAAAATATCTCTAAGAAACAACATGCAGTTGTAGGCAACTCTCCACCCACAGCTGTGCCCATCTTTTTGCTCCACTGGTAGACGTCGTTTGAATTCTACTTGGTCTTGTTGCTCCGTGGTTGTTCTAATAGCAGATACTAGTCGATATGCAGCATTGTCCATCATGACATATTAAATATATTAATATGTCATGATCATAAGATACAAAATAAGAAAGTAATAAAAATATTAAGAGAATAATTACCTTGGGGAGTTGGCATGATAGCCTTCCATTGAATTCACAAACCACAAACGGTTGACTTCAAGGTCCCAAGTGATCAGACTCCAATGTGAGCTACACGACCAGAATAAAAATGATTATTGTTTTACACAAACTTGCCAAAGGAATAGTAAAAATAAGGTTAGAGTTGATACTTACTCCTTATGATAAGGCATAAAGATGACTCGCACCCCATCTAAATTCAAAGGGCTTAACCAGGTACAAACATCTTCTATAGTCTTTTGAGGAGAGCTAAGAATAGAAGAAAGGAGAGCATCGAGCATGTAGATACGATTCTGCACTGCACTAGGAAGAGCTGAGAAATAACTACACTGCACCAAGAAATAAAAAAACGTTAGCTCATAGAATTGATTTGCATTCTGTACTAGGAAACTGATTATGTAACTACACTGTAAACAAATAAACAAATGTTAGCTCATTGAAGTAGCAACAAATAAACAAACGTTACCTGAGAATGGCCAGGATAACATTGTCATTAACCTCTTTTAAAGGATTGGACAGGATTGAATCCTCCTCTCTACCAAAGCTCAAATACTGAGGTTCTTATTTCAAAACGATCCTAACTTCAAATGATCTCTCCATTTTATCCAATGTAGCTAAATTTGCAGAATGGGTCTCTGTCATATCTTGTATTCTATGTTTGCGGTCATTCTGCTTTTCCATGGTGTCTTTAAAGCTCTTGTGCTCATGGGATTCTTCAATCAAATTTAGAGGTGGTTGCATTACTGAAGTAGAAGGGAGTGCCTCCATATTGACTTCATCCATTTCTTCTCCCTCTATTGCCTGTAAACAAATATGAGAGATTAGATTCTTTAAATTTAAATCTTATTTAAAAAATTGTATTTAGTTGAGAAATAGAGAGTTCATACTGCTAAGTATTGTCGTAGTGGCCTTTTTACATAACCCTGCGAGCCATAATTATCAAAGAAGGCATCATCATCTTTCTCTTCATCCACCAACCTCTCTCTGAACGGGTCATGTAAGTCCATCTTTTCATCATCATCAACTAGGACATTATGATCTTCAAGGTAATCATCCATGTCATCAGTGTCCTTGTGCTCTATCTCTTTTTCATAGCCTGTGGTTAGATCTACTTGAAGCTGAAAATAAGCCATGAAATGCTTGTTTTGAATAATATTTGTGGAGTTGCCTTTTCTGAGGAGATCCTCAAATAAATATCCCATCCTGCACAAGGTGACCTCCCAACCTGCCGATAGCAAATTCTCCATCATGGTAAGCAAGAGACTCCCACTTTTTGCAGGACTTCCATAGTTGTTTTTTTGATAATGTATGGACCTGGGAATATCTTGCTCTTCTAGCATCAATCTCAAATTATTTGAATTCCCTCTTATGTTCTTTTGTAAGGAGTGATCAGGGTTGGGACTCTGCATACACAAAAAGAATGATTCAAGAGATTGAATCGCTATGCCACATTCTCTCTTGCCTCTCTTTGCTGCATAAACACCACTATAGATCTTCAAATCTGATGAATACGCTCGCTCTAGAGTAACCTGCATGGCTTCTTTGTCTTTTTTATCAACAAAAATGACAATGTTGCAAATTGCCACTTTGCTAATGGTGGTATATACTATTCTATCAATGAAGTTATGGATATCATCGCTAGAAACTTCATTGATAAAGAATAGTTGTGGCTTATCCCATGCTGACTTATTCTTGATGAAGTCATCTTCTGAAACTCCCCTGAAGTTCACAAGCTTTCCAGAATCTGCCGTAACCTCTACATTGAATTGAAAGCTTTGCTGCATATCTATCGGCATCCTTATCTCGCTGATTAATCTTTCCACATATGCAACCACCTGTTGTGGGATTTCTTTTCTCATGTAAGAGGTTACTATTTTTGACCCATCTTCATCCTTTTTAATCCACCTGTATGCCCATAGCTTTACCTTGGGTGTTGACAAAGAAGCTATATGCTTGACCACATTATAGTCAATGTTACAATGAGTAAGTGGAATTTGTTTCTCTAACAACAAATACTTAATGGCACTATGCACTGCATCACGCCTCACCTGTACATTGTTGCATTCTTCCATGCAGTGGTCTTTGTCTTTCTTTTCAAAAAACCATTCTTTCTTTAAAAGTTTTTGTGTTGCCATGGATGCATACTTGTTAGGTAAGTACTTTATAGGCCTCCACATCCTTGCCATCAACTCCTTCTTATCCATTACCTTTGACTTTTCAGAGATAAACAAAGGAGCTTCATAGGTCAACTGTCCACGCTCACAAACAATGCACGTTTCAAGCATCTCATTAAACACTTCAACAGGACGAAATATGATAGAAGTGTAGTCGGCATATCTGTCCCTCACCACCTTGAGGCTTGTCATATTTTCTTCTCGCTCTTGAGTTCCCCTAGGCACAACTGCACTCAAAGAAGTATAGAAGTTTGTGAGTGTGTCGGCATCTGCTTTTGTGACCTTTCGCTTCAAATCAGGATTTGGAGAACCAAATGTTGTCCATATAACCCTTGCCTTCTGTAAGACCTCTGATGTTGAGGATATCTTACGCTTTCCATGGACATAATGATTAAGTCTTTTGGACTCAATCAAATACTTGATCTCATGCTTGAATATACAGATTGTTGCAGGATAATAATGGAATGAACTTATCTTTGCAAATTGTTCTGAAGTGAGTCTTTTGACCTCCTTTGCTTCTTTTGCAATCTGATTACAAGCATAAGCCCAATGTTGACCATCAATGGGCTAGAATTTGCAATGAAGGAGGAATTCCTTCTTTGCTTCCTTTAGCATATTCTCACCTTGTGCCTCTTCGCCTTGTTCATGTGGAATATTTTTAAGAGTGTCTTTAAAGAATCGACTGAAGGTTTCCTCAAAATGTGTAGGCCTTGTAAATGTTATTTGATCCAGAAAGCTATTTTTGATTCGACAAAACATTATTGGGTGCAGGACCACATTGCTTGCCACAGGTTTCTTTCCATCTCTCAAAGCCTCGTATATTTGCAGTGCATAGGATATATCAAGGCTTAGGCTATTAGTAAAGATAGCTGCAGCTTCCACATCTTTGGCATTCACAAACCACATCCTTTGACCCCAGATATATCCCACATCATCATCTGTTACTGCTTCATTAAGACGCAGATTAAGATTTTTGATTGATGTGAGTTCATCCTAATCATCTTCAGCCTCGGGTTCTGAGTCTTCTTCATCTTTCTCTTCTTTTAACCGTTTTTCATCCACAGTATCTCTCTCTACAGTGGGACGATGCCTTTTTTTACTACTTGGAACCGTGGCTCTTGTAGTACTAGGCTTTTGCATTTGATGTCGTGGTTTGCTAGCAAGAGCTTTTAGCATAACTGTAGTGGATCGACCTTGATCTTCTTCAATTCTCGTGCACTCAAGGCTTGTGTTTCATCATCCTTAGCTACATCCACCATTTCTTGCTCTAGAAGTTTGCGCTCATGTTCTACATGTTTGTGAAAGTGTGCATGTTCTTCTTGTCCCTGCATTGAAGTTTGAGCTTGATCTCCTTCATGTGAAGATCCGTGAATATGAGGAGCAAATTGTGCATCCTGAAAGTACTCAAACATTATCTTTGCATGCATCCTTTTTGCCACCACACTAGGAAATTGCTCCCAAGTATATGCAAGAGCCTCCAATGCACTTTGCAGCTCTGGAAACTTTGATGGTTGAGGAGGAGGCATCACAAAGTTCTTTGAGTCTCTCCTTGACACAACAAAATGAAGATCGCCAACTTCAGGATCTGAACTCTTTGTGAAAATCTCCATAAAATTCTCTTTTGGCTCTATCATTATGCCTACTACAAGGCTTGAAGTCATATCTTTTTTGAAGAAAGTAGCATCCCATGGATCTTCAACATCATTGAACTCCCTTTTTGACATAAGTAGAAAGAGTCTCTTTTCCTTTTGATGAAGAAACCAAGCTCTTCTACCCATGTGATATCGAGTCCACCTACCAAAGCCATTGGGGCTATATTCCTTTCCTTTCAAATTCAAAGTGACATCAGAGACCCATGCTCTAATCTCAGAGTCATTTAGGATAGCCCCCACATTAGTTGATTGCTCCATAATCCTATAAGAAAAGATAATGAAGAATTTAGATACATACATGTCAAGTACAATATACAACGCTTGATACTATAAATGTGGGAAATAGCCCAAAAGGCTTTACAAGGCTTCATATGGCAATAAATGTGACCAATAGTGGAGAGGGCTTTACAAAGTATTTTATAGCAATAAATGTGGGAAATAGCCTAGAAGGCTTTACAAGGCTTAAATATTTGTACAAATGTAAAAAAATTATCCAATAAAGCTTTACAATGAAATAAAATGTCCTCTAGTGATAAAGCTTCACTTTTCGTGAAGACACATAATCTGTCCATCCATTGATTTGCCCTCTAGTGATAAAGCTTCAATCTTCATGATGACATGTAATCTGTCCATCCATGGATATCTGTGCACTGATACCCAACTGATGCAATCCTCGGGGGGGTCACTTAGTGTAATATGTCTATATCACGTGCATTCAAGGGTTCTTTTCTAAATCCCTATGTAACCTATTTGTAGTATTTCCTAGTATCCCCTCTGTAAATTTTGGGAAATTTTATAAATCCCCTTCTGTAAGTATATTTATTTTCCTAGAGGAATTTTAAAAGTCCTTATGTGAGTCATACACTACTACTTTTGGAGTCCCTTTAGGTAGGATGAGATATTTAGACTACCTGCATTATTTGAATCTACACTTAAAAAATTGAGGTACCGACTGCAATAATGGGCAATGCATAAGTTTAAGATGGGTTTGTGTCTTGATGATGCCATAAGGCAAGAGAAACAAAGAATAAAGACATATGTGAAAAAATTAAGAGGAACAAATATCAAACAAGACAAATCATGTGTGCCGTACACCAAGAGCAAAGAATTGTGCAAAGTCACTTGAAACACGTAAAGAGCTCAAGAAACAACCTTTACAAAAATACTACATGAAAGATTCACTACTACACACGCATCCTATTACGACGTTTACGTACCGACGATTAGCGCCCGCTTAGCGTTAATCGTCGGTATAAAAATCGGGTGTCGTAAATCGTCGCTATATAGCGACTTTTAATAAGCGTCGTTATATAGCGACGTTAGTAATGGTCGCTATATAGCGACTTTGAAAGGTCGCTATATAGCGACTTTAGTAAAAGTCGCTATATAGCGACTTTTAAAGGTCGCTATATAGCGACACTGAGACTATATTATAGCGACGTTTTACAGAGAGGTTTTTTTTTTTTTTTTAGCCTTAAAATTTATTTTCTTCCAATGACAAAATTTTTTAAATTTTCATACATGTTTGAGCTCATAGAGAAATAAAAAATGAGAGCATGTACATCAAGCCTTTGAAGCTCATATATTCATGTCCAAGTTGGAGATGAGAAAAATCAAATTAAATAAGAGCATTTACATCAACTGTTTCATCTTGAGCCAAGTCTAAGGCGCCAAGCAAGTCTATCTCCAACTCTATACCGAGTTGATCTCCTATATCATCATCGTACTCTAGCATCGTACGTTCACCTAAAAGTATTTGATCATCTTCTTCAATTAAGCTTAAGTGTGGTGATTGATCTTGACGATTGTTGTCTTCCTCGTCAATATCGTGATCTCCATCCTCCTCCCGTGCGATGTCATTATGCGCATCTTCCTCTTGCCTCATATGGTGATCTACATCTTCTTCGCTAGATTCATCAATTGGATCCGGATTTGGTAGTGGCATCTCCATATCCACATCTCGATCTTCAAAAATCTGCTTACTTCGTGGTGCAACTTGGATCACGTACCACCATCTTGGATCAAAACGATCCAGATGAAAAACCACCTATATTGAAGATGAAAAATCACGTGCCAAATGTTGTCAATTATATATATATCAATGGACTTAAAAAACGAAAGCTTCGACTAATTAAATCATTAGTATGCACCTGCTCACAGTGCTCGGGAAGAACAAAAGTATCACTTTCATCGGTCCAATGTTTGGTGGAGTCTATTGCAAAGAGACCGCTACCATCTTTTCTCACAGTTGCATGGGGACCGTTATAAGTAGTTCTAAACCATTTTACATCAAGAATGAAAATAGTAAATCGTCTGAAATCAATTTCATAGATGTCGCGTATGGTTCCACAATAATCCAACTGTGAGGAGAGAAGATTGGTATCCGAAGCACTTGCTCGGCTATCTTGTGTGAAGTTAGCCATGACTCCACAATCATACGTGACTCTCTTTGAATCGATGCGTTCTATGCGAAAATGTCGTCCATATGACCATAATGCACTGTACTTTTTGTACTGTAAAAGAGCATCATTAAAACAATGAAGATGCACCTATTTTATAGCATATATTGCCACAAATAATTACTTAATTACATCAAGAGATAAGAAACTTACATGCACCATACATCCAGATGATAACTCCCGCTCGCGCTCGTTTATTGTCTCTCCATCACGTTCGGCTTTACATATAGCTAGTTGTAGCCAATCAAGTGACATGTGAGTAGGGAGAAGAGCCAGATCTCGTGGATATGGTTGTGATCGCCTGTACATTACTCTGAATCTCGTCCTTGCATTTATTCTTTCTGCTTTGGCCACTTCATATCTCTCAATCCACTTCTGCATCTCAGGGCTATTGAGGATACAAAACTTATTGAATTTCTCCATTTGCTCTTCGCTCATCTTTCTTTCAATCCCTTTTCCTTGGGGGACCTCGCCAATGATGCGATCATCATCCTTGTTGTGCCAAGCTTGCGGCATATCAGGATCCGTGGATGCAAGAAACTCTGTGATATATACTAATGACTCTTGCACAAGCCATCCCTCTGCCATGCTTGCTTCTGGTCTTGCTCTTTGTCTTACAAACCCCTTTAAAGTTTTCATAAACCGCTCGAGAAAAAACATCCATCGATTATGAACGGTACCTGCTATAGCCACCTCATCAACTATGTGCACAAGCAAGTGGACTTGAGTTGTCATAATGCTTGAGGGAAAGTGCTTCTCAAGCAAGCATACGGCTTCGATGGATTCCACCCTAGCCTTCTCGATGCTCGATATAGAGATCTCTTTTTGAGATATCCACCTATTTCACATGTCCATGCATATGTAAGATATTTGAGATATCCACCTATTTCACATGTCCATGAAGAAAATAGATAATGCGAATTGATAGTAAGCATACCTCACAATACCACAGATCTTGAATATAGCATTTCTAACATCTTCTTGTAAGCACCCTTTTATTGTAATTGGAAGGATGAACTATCAAAGCAACAATGAAATCATGTCAACAATATAACATAATAATAATTACGCTAATGCATCACTATTATCGGTACACTAATTCTACTTAGAATACCTGTAAGACCTTGTGCCAATCATGGGACTTGAGGCCACTAAGCTTATTGTCCTTTGAAAATGCTCCTTTCAAGCAACGCATGTACCCTGTCGGTGTTTGAAAAGAGGCAATGTCTGCCTTGATCGCTGCCTCCTCCCTCGTAGAGAGGATCCACGTTGCTTTCGGGAGGACAACTTTTCCTGAAGCATGCACTTGGGGCCACAAACGAGACATCCTATTCATAGCACGCAAGTCTTCTCGCACTCCTCTCGAGTCCTTGGAACCAACCAAGTGTGCCCAAATGGTAGCCCCCACATTCTTAAAGATATGCATGGGATCCAAGAGATGATTGATTTGTAACTGACCCCAATAAGGAAGCTCGTGAAAGATCGATAGCCTCTTCATACCAGGAGGAGGTTCCTCTCCATTCTCCCTCCAAGCTTGAATCCAATCACTTGCTTTTAAATATGATGGTGGTGGATCAAGCTGACCTCCACGTGCGAGATGGTCGAGCGGAAGGTATCGAGCATGACCTTCATAAACATTTTTCCTCATGTGTTTGGAGTAGCGTGCAAGCGATTTCAGAGCGGGTCCACAAACAGGACAAGCATGGTACCCACTTGTAGCAAGCCCTGCACGCGTGCATGAATATGTTAGTACAAGACATGCGTGCAAAAGAGAGTAAAAAAAGCATAATCCCTCATTGTACATGTAAAGACATAACCACGTACCTGCGCACTCTCCATATCCTGGGTAGTCATGCATGGTCCACATCAAGATACCCCTGACGGAAATATCATTGGTATGCCTAGGAGCTCTGGAAATATCAAAGACCTGCACTCCTCTCCATAATATCTGTAACTCCTCTATCAAAGGTGCCATGTACACGTCCATGTTTCTTGCCTTGTACTTTCCTGGCACAAGTAGTGCAAGCATGAGGTGTCCCTTTTTTATTGTTAGCCATGGTGGGATATTGTAATTCACCACGACTATGGGCCATGTCGATGTCGAGCGTAACCCGAAAGGATTCACGCCGTCCATGGCTAGCCCAAGATGTAAGTTGCGTGGCTCTCTCGCAAAGTCCGGCCACTGATTATCTATGTGCTTCCAAGCCGCACAATCTGCGGGAATCCTCAATGTGTGATCAGTGGACCGATGAGATGCATGCCATGTCATCAACTCTGCTATGGATTTGCATCGAAACATGTGTTGTATTCTTGCAATGATGGGAAAGTGTCTTAAGACCTTTACCGGTATCCTCTCACCCTGCAAGTCATCTCTATATCGTTGTTCCCCACACTTTGGACAACTAGTCAAATCTCCATGCTCACGACGAAAGAGAATACAATCATTACGGCAAGCATGGATGGTATCATAATCCATACCCACCATTGTTAGCATCTTTTTCGCTTCATCTCTTGATGCGGGCATGGTATTTGGTGCAGGCAACATCTTTTGGAGCAACCTATGACAAAGACACTATCCAAATGATGATTCTCAAAACAAACAATATCCAAATAATGAGTCAATCAAATTAATGCAAGGGCTAACCTCATTAAGGCCGAGACACTTGTATCCGACCACCCATACTGTACTTGTAGATTCAAGATTGAGAGACAAGCACGTAGTTTAGACATCCTGGCACCCTCGTACAATTGTGTTGATTGCAACTCTCGCATTTTCACCTCAGACTCTGACATCACGTGTACGTGGGATGTAGTGCCCCTAAAAATGGAATCCATCATGTCGACCATACCCTCGTCGTCATCTGGGAGACTATAGTCTTGTTGAAAGTGAGAAGGTATATGTGTACCCTCGTCACCCTCGTCATCCTGTCATAAGCTCATTCGTGTAAATAGAAGATCTTCTAATTCCGGGTATACAATAAGATTGCGAACTTAAATAGCTTTGACTTACCGATGATCCATCAACATGTGCAACACCAACGGGGGGTACTGGTTCCGGCTCCTCCCCATACATCCGCAAGTGGCGCATGATAATACGACGTTGATGTCGTACTTCTCGCTTGCAATGAGTGCAATGACAATATAACCTCTACGTAAGCCACTTCGTGCTCCCGGGCGTTGGCGCATCATCGGATGAGCTTCCACTCGTCCCTTCCATCTACACTTATAAAACCAAAACATAAGCATGAAGAGGAGATGTACACAATTATGAGCATAGCATGTTTAATTTGAGCTTCTCTTGAGGCTATATAAAAAGAATGACATCGCTATATAGTAAGGATTGAAACAAAAAATCCTATATAGTAAGGCTATGTAGTAAGAGGAGATATTGACAATTATAGGCATAGCATGTTTGAGTCACAAGAGGCCTCATTAAAAAACAAACAGTAAGCGTCGCTATATAGCGACGCTCTGTTCCGTCGCTATATAGCGACGTTTTTAATTGAAAGCGTCGCTATATAGCGACGTTTTCAATTAAAAACATCGCTATATAGCGACGAATAAGCGTCGCTATATAGCGACGCTGTGGGTTAAAACCCGAAACGGCGAAACCCGCGGCGTTTTGCTCAAAGCTTTCCTAATCTCTAAACTAAGCTCTCCAAAATCTCCTCCCACCTATTTTCACTGACCTCCCATCTATTCCAAGCAACCTCCTACCCTATTTCCCACTCCTCACCCTCCTCCTACCTCTTGTGCACCCTCTCTCTCCTTTTTCCCTCTTTGGTTTCCAGAAAGAAAGTTCTTCAAAAGGTGAGTTTTTTTCAACAATGTAGGTTGTTTGTTTGTTAGCTTTGGTTTTGTGAGTGTTTCTACTTGTATTGCTAAAGTTTTAAACTAGTTTTCATGCTTGATTAGAAAGGATTCAAACAAAAAACGAAATTTCAAGAAAGAAAGAAAGAAACTCACCTCTTCTTTCTGTATTTCTCTTCCTTCTCTTCCTTCTCTTCCTTCTCTTCTCCTCAATCTCCTCCTTTCCTTGTCTCCTCAATCTTCTCTTTCCTTGTCTCCTTTCAAGAAGTTGCTTTTGTGATCTCCTCTTTCCACTAACATCTTATTTGAAAAAATGGGTTGTTTTCTCTCTTTTGTAGGGCCAGTCCACTACACCGAGCGGGACATAGTCTCTCTTTTGTGGGCCCAGTCCACTACACCGAGCGGGACATACTTTTACAGGTAAGTGCTTCCTCTTCTTTCCATTTAAGCTTTTTGTTATTTGCATTTGCCTGCAGCTAGCGCCTTAAGCGCTAGCTGCAGTGATGGGCGTAGGAACCCTCTCTTCCCCCTTCTCCTTTTCTCATTTTCCCCCTTCTCTTTTTTCCCTCTTCTCTTATTCTCTCTTTCCCCCTCTGTCTTTTCCCTTCTCTCTTTCCTTTCCCCCTTATTCTCTATTTCTGCATCCCTCTTATTCTCTTATGCTTATGCTTCTCTCATTCCGCATAAGCTCCTCCTCTATTTCCGCATGAGCATAAGCATGAGCTTATGCTTATGCTTATGCATAAGCATAAGCATAAGCTCATGCTTATGCTCATTCATGAGCATGAGCTTATGCGTAAGTTTCCGCAAGAGCTTATGCGGAAATAGAGAATGAGAGAAGCATACGCTTCTCTCATTCTCTTTTTCCGCATAAGCTCCTTCTCTCATTCCGCATAAGCTCCTTCTCTATTTCCGCATGAGCATAAGCATGAGCTTATGCTTATGCTTATGCATAAGCATAAGCATAAGCTCATGCTTATGCTCATTCATCCGCAAGAGCTTATGCGTAAGTTTCCGCAAGAGCTTATCCGCAAGTTTCCGCAAGTGCTCCTTCTCTTTTTCCGCATAAGCTCCTCCTCTATTTCCGCATGAGCATAAGCATGAGCTTATGCTTATGCTTATGCATAAGCATAAGCATAAGCTCATGCTTATGCTCATTCATGAGCATGAGCTTATGCGTAAGTTTCCGCAAGAGCTTATGCGGAAATAGAGAATGAGAGAAGCATATGCTTCTCTCATTCTCTTTTTCCGCATAAGCTCCTTCTCTCATTCCGCATAAGCTCCTTCTCTATTTCCGCATGAGCATAAGCATGAGCTTATGCTTATGCTTATGCATAAGCATAAGCATAAGCTCATGCTTATGCTCATTCATGAGCATGAGCTTATGCGTAAGTTTCCGCAAGAGCTTATGCGGAAATAGAGAATGAGAGAAGCATATGCTTCTCTCATTCTCTTTTTCCGCATAAGCTCCTTCTCTCATTCCGCATAAGCTCCTTCTCTATTTCCGCATGAGCATAAGCATGAGCTTATGCTTATGCTTATGCTTATGCTTATGCATAAGCATAAGCATAAGCTCATGCTTATGCTCATTCATGAGCATGAGCTTATGCGTAAGTTTCCACAAGAGCTTATGCGGAAATAGAGAATGAGAGAAGCATATGCTTCTCTCATTCTCTTTTTCCGCATAAGCTCCTTCTCTCATTCCGCATAAGCTCCTTCTCTATTTCCGCATGAGCATAAGCATGAGCTTATGCTTATGCTTATGCTTATGCTTATGCATAAGCATAAGCATAAGCTCATGCTTATGCTCATTCATGAGCATGCGCAAGAGCTTATCCGCAAGTTTCCGCAAGAGCTTATCCGCAAGTTTCCGCAAGTGCTCCTTCTCTTTTTCCGCATAAGCTCCCTCTCTTTTTCTGCATGAGCATAAGCATGAGCTTATGCTTATGCTTATGCATAAGCATAAGCATAAGCTCATGCTTATGCTCATTCTTCCGCATGAGCTTATGCGTAAGTTTCCGCAAGAGCTTATCCGCAAGTTTCCGCAAGTGCTCCTTCTCTTTTTCCGCATAAGCTCCCTCTCTTTTTCCGCATGAGCATAAGCATGAGCTTATGCTTATGCTTATGCATAAGCATAAGCATAAGCTCATGCTTATGCTCATTCTTCCGCATGAGCTTATGCGTAAGTTTCCACAAGAGCTTATGCGGAAATAGAGAATGAGAGAAGCATATGCTTCTCTCATTCTCTTTTTCCGCATAAGCTCCTTCTCTCATTCCGCATAAGCTCCTTCTCTATTTCCGCATGAGCATAAGCATGAGCTTATGCTTATGCTTATGCTCATGCGGAAATAGAGAAGGAGCTTATGCGGAATGAGAGAAGGAGCTTGTCATGAGCTTATGCGCAAGTTTCCGCAAGAGCTTATGCGCAAGTTTCCGCAAGTGCTCCTTCTCTTTTTCCGCATAAGCTCCTTCTCTTTTTGCGCATAAGCTCCTTCTCTCATTCCGCATAAGCTCCTTCGCAAGTTTCCGCATGAGCATAAGCATGAGCTTATGCATGAGCTTATGCTTATGCTTATGCATAAGCATAAGCATAAGCTCATGCTTATGCTCATTCATGCTTATGCTTATGCTTATGCTTATGCTCATGCTTATGCTCCTTCTCTATTTCCGCATGAGCATAAGCATGAGTTTCCGCAAGTTTCCGCAAGTTTCCGCAAGCATAAGCATAAGCATAAGCATAAGCTATCCGCAAGTTTCCGCAAGAGCTTATCCGCAAGTTTCCGCAAGTGCTCCTTCTCTCTTTCCGCATAAGCTCCTTCTCTTTTTCCGCATGAGCATGAGCATGAGCTTATGCTTATGCTTATGCATGAGCATAAGCATAAGCTCATGCTTATGCTCATTCATGTCCATGAGCTTATGCGTAAGTTTCCGCAAGAGCTTATGCGGAAATAGAGAATGAGAGAAGCATATGCTTCTCTCATTCTCTTTTTCCGCATAAGCTCCTTCTCTTATTCCGCATGCAAGTTTCCGCATGAGCTCCTTCTCTTTTTCCGCATAAGCTCCTTCTCTCATTCCGCATAAGCTCCTTCTCTATTTCCGCATGAGCATAAGCATGAGCTTATGCTTATGCTTATGCTTATGCTTATGCTCATGCGGAAATAGAGAAGGAGCTTATGCGGAATGAGAGAAGGAGCTTGTCATGAGCTTATGCGCAAGTTTCCGCAAGAGCTTATGCGCAAGTTTCCGCAAGTGCTCCTTCTCTTTTTCCGCATAAGCTCCTTCTCTTTTTGCGCATAAGCTCCTTCTCTCATTCCGCATAAGCTCCTTCGCAAGTTTCCGCATGAGCATAAGCATGAGCTTATGCATGAGCTTATGCTTATGCTTATGCATAAGCATAAGCATAAGCTCATGCTTATGCTCATTCATGCTTATGCTTATGCTTATGCTTATGCTCATGCTTATGCTCCTTCTCTATTTCCGCATGAGCATAAGCATGAGTTTCCGCAAGTTTCCGCAAGTTTCCGCAAGCATAAGCATAAGCATAAGCATAAGCTATCCGCAAGTTTCCGCAAGAGCTTATCCGCAAGTTTCCGCAAGTGCTCCTTCTCTCTTTCCGCAAGTGCTCCTTCTCTCTTTCCGCATAAGCTCCTTCTCTTTTTCCGCATGAGCATGAGCATGAGCTTATGCTTATGCTTATGCATGAGCATAAGCATAAGCTCATGCTTATGCTCATTCATGTCCATGAGCTTATGCGTAAGTTTCCGCAAGAGCTTATGCGGAAATAGAGAATGAGAGAAGCATATGCTTCTCTCATTCTCTTTTTCCGCATAAGCTCCTTCTCTTATTCCGCATGCAAGTTTCCGCATGAGCTCCTTCTCTTTTTCCGCATAAGCTCCTTCTCTCATTCCGCATAAGCTCCTTCTCTATTTCCGCATGAGCATAAGCATGAGCTTATGCTTATGCTTATGCATAAGCATAAGCATAAGCTCATGCTTATGCTCATGCGGAAATAGAGAAGGAGCTTATGCGGAATGAGAGAAGGAGCTTGTCATGAGCTTATGCGCAAGTTTCCGCAAGTGCTCCTTCTCTTTTTCCGCATAAGCTCCTTCTCTTTTTGCGCATAAGCTCCTTTTCTAATTCCGCATAAGCTCCTTCGCAAGTTTCCGCATGAGCATAAGCATGAGCTTATGCATGAGCTTATGCTTATGCTTATGCATAAGCATAAGCATAAGCTCATGCTTATGCTCATTCATGCTTATGCTTATTCTTATGCTTATGCTCATGCTTATGCTCCTTCTCTATTTCCGCATGAGCATAAGCATGAGTTTCCGCAAGTTTCTGCAAGTTTCCGCAAGCATAAGCATAAGCATAAGCATAAGCTATCCGCAAGTTTCCGCAAGTTTCCGCAAGTGCTCCTTCTCTCTTTCCGCATAAGCTCCTTCTCTTTTTCCGCATGAGCATGAGCATGAGCTTATGCTTATGCTTATGCATGAGCATAAGCATAAGCTCATGCTTATGCTCATTCATGTCCATGAGCTTATGCATAAGTTTCCGCAAGAGCTTATGCGGAAATAGAGAATGAGAGAAGCATATGCTTCTCTCATTCTCTTTTTCTGCATAAGCTCCTTCTCTTATTCCGCATGCAAGTTTCCGCAAGTTTCCGCATGAGCATAAGCATAAGCTCATGCGGAAAAAGAGAAGGAGCTTATGCGGAAATAGAGAATGAGAGATGCTTCTCTCCTTCTCTTTTTCTGCATAAGCTCCTTCTCTTTTTCCGCATGAGCATAAGCATGCGGAAACTCATCCTTCTCATGCTTATGCTCATGCATGTGCATGAGCTTATGCTTAAGTTTCCGCATAAGCTCATGCACATGCGTGAGCTTATGCGGAAATAGAGAATGAGAGAAGCATAAGCTCATTCTCTATTTCTGCATAAGCTCATTCTCTATTTCCCACTCTATTTCCCCCTTCTCTCATTTCCCCCTTCTCTCATTCTCTATTTTCCCTCATCTCTTTCCCTTTCTCTCATTCTCTATTTCCTCGTTCTCATTCTTTTCTTTCCTTTACATCTTCTTTCCCTCTTATCTTTCCCTCTTCTTTCCCTCTTTCCTTTCCCTCTTCTTTCCTTTCCCTCTTCTTTCTTCTTGCCTATGCCTATGCCTATGAGAATGCTCATGTTTGTTTATTTGTTTTCTGTTTTCGTGTTTGTGTCTATGTTAGACATGGGATCACGTCGCTCATCCGACGAGTACGGACAGCCTCGCAGGAGGAGAGCTCATGATCTATATGCTCCAGAGGACTTTGATTCCTCTCAGGCGACTACCCCGAGGACTACCCCTGGTCCGACTCCTCTCGGTCCTAGCACTGTGACTACCCCTGGTCCGACCCCTCTTCCACGTAGCACTGCGACTACCCCTCAGGGGACTCCTTTGCTAGCCGCGCATGGCTTTGTTGGGACTCCCGACGAGTTTGTAGCGCAGATGAGCGATGAGGAGGCAGTGAGATTCTTCTCTCTGCTCTCTCAGAGGACCTCCGCAATTCCTTCCCCTACACTGACGGGTGGACGTACAGCCCAGCCATCCCCTCGCGCCCCTTCGACCGCGGGATCATCACCTGCGCATGCCTCCCGCAAGGGAAGGAAGAGTAGGATGGGCGGCTCATGTTGTGCTGACTCAGGAGATGTAGACGAGTCAGCACACTCACGCTCCTTTAGGTCTCCACTTGGTCCGGAGACACAGTATCAGTCAGGTCCCTTTCCCTCTCCTACTCCCACAACTACTCCTCGATCTGAAAGCGGTCGCGCAGCTTCCACTCCTTCAGACTCTGCTACCGTCAGTCCCCCTTACTCATCAGGGGATCTCTCCTATCAAATCACATCTGCCGGAGAGATAATAGAAGACAAAAAGGGCAAAGCAGTGATGGCCGCCATGAGGCGGTTGATGAGTCATCACTTCAAGAGCAGCATAAATATCGATTGGCGGTATCAAGATGGCCAAAAGAAGCAGGCGGTGATCGATGAGTTAAAACTCAGATTTCCTAATCCGCCAAATGTGGAGTTTAATAACAGTTATATGCTCGAGCGCATGGGTTTGGTCCTAAAGCATCGCAGATCAACCATGCGTACTTCCATTACAAAGGGGTTGTCTAAACCCAGCTGGGCAGACAAAGCTGATTGGAAGTTCTTGAAGAAGCAGAATAGGGACCATCCTGAAATGTTCGAGGGTCAGAGGAGGGCTGCGAAGAGATGGCTGGATGTCGTAGGTACTTCGCACTTTGGTGCAGGTGGACGGTATGCGTTCGAGGCAACCGTGGTAAGTTTACTTCTTTCCATTTAATGTATTGTTCTATTTGTTTTACTTACATATTACATGCACTTTAGCTAACTCTAACTCTCGTAAATTGGATCCACAGCAAGCTGCGATGGGTCGTCTTCCTACGGATGCAGAGACGTGGCGCGCATTTCGGATAGGAACCAAGCCGTGGTTCATTGAGCAAGAGGCAATGGGAGCGACAGTCGATTGGGCTGAGGTGGCTGCTCGCACGGTATAAGTTTACTCCTGCTTGTAATCTCACTTTTTAATTTAAGTTCCAATCTAATTTTCGATTTATATGGTTCACTCTCAGGGTCAAAGCTCAAGCGTCCCATCATCAGAGACGAGCGATCAACAGGGGCAAGGATCGGACGCAGGTGCCGATGACGAAGGAGAAGACGCAGGTGTCGGGGACGAGGGAGAAGATGCAGGTGCCGAGGACCAGGGAACAGCCCAACAAGACGATTCGGATTCGGATTCGGATTAGTAGTGGTAGTAGCATTTTTCATATCCGCTCGTTAGAGCCATTTTGTATCGCCCTTTCACAGGGTAATTTTGTTTCAAACACAGTTGTATATGTATATGCATTTCTTCCTCATAGTTCACAAGAACAATTTTGTATCACCCTGCAAGCAAGGGAAATTTTGTTATAAAAAACTTTCTTTTGTAATTACAAAAAAAAAAAAATGGTTAGTGGGGCTAAACAGGGCTTCCTTTTGGCCCTGTTTAGCCCCACTAACCATTTTTTTTACCTTCTGTTAATCGTCGCTATATAGCGACGTTTACCAGTGTCGCTATATAGCGACGATTAACAAAGTCGCTATATAGCGACGTTTTTATCGTCGCTATATAGCGACGTTTACATCGTCGCTATATAGCGATGATTTACAGCGTCGCTATATAGCGACGGTTTATAGCGACGCTCCTTTTCCGACGATTTTAACGACTTTTATAGCGACCTTTGCGCCCGTGAAAAAAAAAAATTTTAATGTAAAAAGCGTCGGTATTTCCGTCGGAAAATGGCCTATGCCTTGTAGTGATTGGGAGCTTTTATAAATGCTTTATATCTTTCAATTTTTTACAAAACCATATGTATGGGTATTTTAGCTAGGAGAAGGGATGATAGATTAGCCAATTTTAAAAAGCATTCAATGACGATATATAATATTTATTTCTTGCCAAATACAAACATCTACTAAGTCATATCAAACCATGGTATTAAAACCATAGAGGCTACATTCATACAACATCTTGTTGTACCCGATGCCAAAATAGCATTTTCAAACTTGCTTAATGGCATTCATATAAACAAAAGTACCCAGGTGGTTGCAAATCATCCACATCTGTGATTCAAGGTCCTGTAAAAAAATAATTTAAAAAATCCATCAAGACAAATCAAACTAAACTCAACGCATAGTAATAATCATAATAAAGCTTTTATCATATTAGAAAGATTACAAAGAAGCCCCTACCAAGTGCGTTTAATGCCCCTTTACAAAGTCATTCAATACATTCCAATCATTCTCATCTAAAGTATACTTATTGCTATTACACTCATAGGTGAGGTTTGCCAATGCAATTACGCTCTCAATATTTATCATGTCAAGGTCTGTAAGGTCATATGTGAAGCATCTTGAACCTTTTGCCTTTTGATACCACCCAAGCTAGACTTCTACTCCAAAAGGTCTATCTAAAAGGTTGAACCCTCTTTTATATTCCACATACCCACCACCAACCTTTCTCCTCATTTTTTGAACTTGTCCAAGGTACCATATAGCTTGTGTTTTCTTTTTTTGCAAAGATCTTGGATTGCATTTCCTTTTGCTTTTCCTTGTTTTGTGTTCTTCATGAAAGAATACGGCACAATCGGAACCTATTCCAAATAGGTTCTCATTTGATGTAGCAAGAGGTATATCTTTCTTAGAGTAGTATACTCCTTGGTGAACCCTTGTGAGTCTATCTTTAGAGAGTGTGGGATTTCCATTAAGTTGGCTTACCAATGTGGACTTGAAGAGAGTTTTACCATCAATGGTAACAACTGGGCTCACTGCTTCTTGCTCATCTAGGAGAGAATCCACCACATGTCTGATTTCACTTATGGAGGCATCGTTGTAATTATCATCTATTTCTGACACATGATCTGCTTGACATTGGTCTTCTTCTTCAGAATCAGATTCTTGTGAATATGCACCTGCAAATCCATTTGACCAAGGTTCCATCCACCACTTCATATTCTCACCCTTTGGCTTCATATGCAAAATTTCACACCTTTCTTGAGCACTTTTTAGTCCCTTCTTCAATGCTTCGATGATTTTATCATCAGTTGGCACACACTCATAGTCCCCTAGATTAGCTTCTCGCATGTTCTCTTTGAGATTCAATTCTCTCCAGACATGTTCTTGCTTCTTATGTGCCCTTGTAAATAGAGGACTATCCTCTTTGCATTCAAAGTGTGCAAGCCTATTCATACTACCTGCACTATGTAGCATATCCATCAAGTCATAAGCGCGTTCTTGTCCCACCATGCTTCCAATCTTACTGAAGAAGATTTCAACTGCATCTAAACCTGTAAGATGTAAAGGACACCTTAGGCTTGGACAAAATTCTCTAAAGTACTTGATCAGTAGGACCACAAAATGGCATGCGAGTTGCACATCTAAGAAAGCTTCCTTAGTTATGAAGTTTCTATTGAACGTATAGTTGGCATGATGAACAATCCAAGACCTCCAAATTTGAAAGAAAAAAGAGACTTTGCCCGCAAGATAGACTCGATCCACAAGATTCAAATGTGGAGATAAGAAGATGTTGATGTAGTCCCTAGCAATTTCAAGATAAGCTTGTATTCCTAGCATGCTCCTCTCTTTTCTATGAATTCCATTGTTTGCCAATTCTCCCAAGCACCATTGCACTTGTCTACTACATATTCTTTGAGCTCCAGCCCAATTTTGGTGGTCATCTCGCCTAATGTCTCCCTCCCTTAGCATATGCTTGTCGATAGAAAAAGCATCATACACAATAATGACATGATTTAAGGTGATCCAAACATTGCCAATAGCCAATTGACGCTTAGGCTTCTCAAGAACATTGACTAACTTTTTTCCATTATGTACAAAATCTTGATCATGCAGCCCAAAAACTTGATTTTCTAAAACTTTTGTTGAGAGAGGCCATCCATCCCATTTTATCCCAAATCTACTACCTCTTTTATCTAGATAATCGGAGATCATCAATGTTCTTCGTCGACTATCACCATCAGATGCATGTCCAATAATTGGACCAACCGTGGTCTTTAGCTTCTCATTCCATAAGTTTAAAATAGCATTCCATTGCTTGCGGACAAAACTTGCATCAAATCGGCCGCAAGTGCAATGAAGTGCAAGAACCAAGCGTGGGAGTGCATCATGCAATGGATTGGCAAGAAAAACTCTTGCACGTCCACCAATGACACAATTTTGAAATGCATCAATAATCTGATCATATCCTTTTTGTCCTTCTCCCACTTTGATCATGCATGTGGTCATGCACTCATGATCATCTACTTTATATCCATCAAAACCCATAAGCATGTCATCCTTTGGATTCCACCTACAAGCAATAATAAGCACAAATCTGTAAGATCATATGCAATCCTCTTGCATTCAAAAACAAGATTTAGATTATGAAAATAATTTAGAGAAAAAGGAGGTTACCTTATTCGCTTCTTTATTGCAGTTTCATCTTCCACTATGATGAAGGGAATCCTTGACATGATTCCATGCTTTTCTTTTTCTTTTTCATAAATTTCAGTGATTGCATCAAAAAGATATCCATGTATACCAGGTACAAACTGAGTAGCAAGTCTTTGCCCTCGCTTTGTCGTTGATAAAGAAGGTCCATTGAGGTTGGAACTCAAGAAGTCATGTAACCTTGGACCTCCCCACATCCTTGCAACCTCAAATATTGCCTTTGTGTTCTCACTATATCTTTGTCCAGCACTTGACTTGATTATGTTTGTGGCAACATCTTGTAGAAAGTTCCATAAGGCAACTTTACCACCAAACTTTTCCAATCTATGGGCTTCGATTATATTGTTGCAAAATCGTTTTACATCCTTTCGATTGAGAGACTCTATGCTAGCTTCTCTTAAAGTGCGGACTCTTACTGAAAGAATGGCAACCTGAGACTTTGGCCACCATAGTTGCTTAGAAAGGTCTCTTACTCGACTTTTAGCAAAAAGATTTGCATTTCTAAGCTCACTCTTTGTAAGATAATCTAGCCTTCTTCCACAATCGGTACCCCTATCTCCTCTCTTATTCTCAACCTTCTCTTCTCTGTACAATCTCATTCTAAAGTCAACAAGTTTAATTATCCCCTTGAAATGGTGGCATGTAAAGCCTTTAAATGGTTGCCCATCTTGTGAAATGCGTATGCAACTTATGTGACGAAAGCATCCATCCACATGAATATCAGTACATCCATTATTTAATGTCACCTTAACATGACGCTCTATAAACCAATACTTCCTGCCACATTGATCATCTAAGAAAGGCTTTACCTTGACATACTTGTTACCTACTTTGACCTCATGGCTCCAAAGGCCCCAACATAGCAAGTCAAAATTTATAAAAAAGATTCATTTTCTCTATTAAAACTTGAATCAACAGAGAAAGCACTTGTACTTGGGCTTCTAGTTTTTGTTGAAACCAAAAGTTTGCTAAGAGATCTTTGCTTTGGATCATGCTCCTTATCCTTTCGAGGATGCCCTCGCAAGCCAGTGAGTGCTACCTTTGGATTTTCATCTTTTCTCATGAGCGACTTGATATGAGAGTTTGACTTTGTGTGTTCATTGAGAACCGTGTACAAATCAAATCTTGGAGGACATAAATGCAACCATGCATCATCATATTTGCATCGCACCTTCACCAAGATTTTGTCCTTAAAATCATGTATTGTCGCTTCAACAACCTCAAAATCCCAACCTATTGAAACGATAGGAGATGAGTAAGAGACTTAATGTAAGAAGATGGCAAATATTAATTGAGGAATAAAGGAACAAATAATACCTTCATTTGTGGACATAAAAGATTTCATCTTCTCTATTGCATCTTCTATCTCTCTTTTGTCATCCTTTGTCGGTTGATGCACTACTTTGGGCATATCTTCTTTTCATAGTCCTCGAGCAACCATATACTTGAGCTCATGCTTTTTACTTTCTAATATGTGAAATCTCATGAAGTTAGAGAAGCAATTGTATGCTGCATGCTTGCCTTCTATCAATCCTTTACCATAAAGTTCATTACACTCATGACACCAAATTTGCACATGGGGCACCCCATTGAAGTCCTCAGAATGCAACTCAAACTTATCATCCCTTGACACTACCATTTCCTTTAGCTTTGATCTAACTCTATCAGATTCATGTTGTCAAAATTCAAGAATAGTTGGGCTTAGTAATCTACTAGAAAGCTTTGAAGACATGTGCACTTGGGCATCAAGATTTATGTCATCAGCTAGTTGAGTGCAATGTCTTTTACATGGATAAGGAGTTTCCTCTATGCGGCATAGACTTCTCTTGATGTGCACTAAGAGTTGATCATTGATTGTCCATCGTTCCTCTTGCCGTCTGGTTATTGTATATTCATCCTCAACAAACTCAAAGGATTCCAATAGAAGCTCATCACCTTCAATTTGTTCACGAACATGAGAGAATGTGGGATGACCTGTGTCTCTTGTCACCCTAACAACACCTAATTCCTCCTTATTATCATAGTCAATCACTTGAATCCTGAAAAAAGATGCCATGATAGGAGACCGATCTTCAAAATAAAATGAGAACCTTAATTATAACCCCCCCTCCACCTTATAAACTCCATTCTTATGAAATTTGCATCATGCTTACATGGGCCTACCATTTGAGTGTGTGTTAGACACTAGATAATCAACATTGGAAGAGTATTTCAAATAATATCCAATGGTTGATGACCCACAACTGATTAAAGATAAGATTCAACTTAGAATCCCTATACATAAGCAGCTTTCAAAGACCCCATGGATAGGCATGAATGAAAGACACAAATATCATTGGCTCTAGCATTGTTACCTTAGATGTATGAGCATGAATCTCGAATGTATATTTATGGGAAAGTTTACAACCTCTACACACTAGCATTTATGCAATGGTCCCCTATATTCCACACAAAATATCTCCAAAGAGGACAACAACATCAAAAGTCGAATAAACGACCAAGTGTTGAAGCCGAAACTATCATACAACACTGATAACCTACAACGACACTGAAAGCCAAATAAATGACCATGTGTCGAAGTTTAAACATTTGTTTTATGAAATAAGCTATGACAACACTGAAAGCCGAATAAACGACCTAGTGTCGAAGCCTACTTATTTTATAAATTATATATCTAAGGAACAACACCAAAAGTCGAATAAACGACAAAGTGTTGAATCCTACTCTTCTAAGGTTGAGAGACGACACATACAGTCGAATGATACAACCAAGTGTCGAGCTAGTTTCAAAACAATGAGAAGGAGTCCTTGTAACGACATCAAAGGTTGAATATTACAACCAAATGTCGAAATGTAGACTTACTTACTTAACCGCACATATAATCGAGTAATATGATCCAATGCGGAAAGATAAGCACCATGCAAATGCATGGCCCAAGTAATTGACTCAAATATTACATTACAAATCAGATGATCAACGTATTATGTCGAAAGGCCAAATACGACACTACGTCGATATCTAATAGTCATGTAATATCAAGAATAAAAAAGTTATAACATTGACATACTATATGAAAAGACGACACTACATCGAACATACATGAAGAAGAAACCCCCCCCAAAAAAAGCTTATCAACTTATCGAAAATTTGCCAACAGATGGGTTATTGAGTAGAGAAAGAAAAGCTATCATACCTTTATTTCAATTATAGTTTTGATTTTGGATTGCTAACCAGGCACAAAGCGAACAAAGAGTCTCCTTGGTGACCTGCACAAATCCAAGGGACAATTAATAGAAATCCTCTCAGTAGAAGGCAAGCTATAAACTCCAGTTGAGTCGTTCCCAAAACTACCTTTTTGAGATGCAGTGCCTTATGAACAAACTTATTAGAGAGCTTATGTAAGGTAAAGGGGAAAAAAGTAAGGTAAATGAGGAATCCTAAGCTATGGATGAGCAAACCAACTTTGAATTGTGCATATTAGACTCCAAAATCTTACAGTCAACCAGCGACTGAACAAAATTTCAAGCAGGTACTCTTCTGGCTTCAGTACTGTTTGTCCATCACCTTCTAGCAATCCTGCGTCCAAGATTTGAAGAAGCACCAATACTTTCCCTTTTGCCTTCAAAGAAGGCCAATTCCTTCCAATCTCGTATCACCTGAGACAAATGAAGAGCAGACAGCATGCTATAAAGGCTCGGGAATCTATTATTTGAATCACAAATCTGCTAGGTTGCCAGACTAAAAGCGATCTCCCATGGCCAATAGACACAGGAAAAATGGTGCCAGAAAGGGACAAGAGGTCCTGCAACCAGAAGAGTGACCTGGTGAGTTCTTCTATGAAGGATTCCCTCACAACATCTATGGACTGCTGAACTGTGTACGCCAGACAACATGTTTCTAGTAATAAACCAATTGCCTCTCTTGATCCCGCCAAGAAAGAAAGCAATACCTGCCACATCTTCTGGGATTGCCCATGACTAGAGAAGGATGGGGTTGATAAACTAGTGGCCCTTACTTCACGCAATAATTGTGAGTGTGGAGGACAGCATCTTGGATGGTTCCTACAGTGGTAGTCTGACTAATCTCCAATCCTCTTCCACTGCATAAAGAACCATTTCACCTCCTTGATCCCAAAGAAAGCAAATAACCTGTTAGTGGAACTCCTCTACTAGAGAAGACTCCCAACCAATGGATGCATCTCCTTGTCCCTACCTGTGAGATTGAATCTAAACAATCCAGAGGGTTGGCTGTATCAATCTGCACAACAAGGTTCTGACCACCTTGAAGGTCCTGAGTAATGCTGTCCCTCCCTCTTAATGCTCTCCAGGAACCAACTTGGATGCTAGTTCTCTCACCCATCTCAACTAGTGCATGGAGCCTGAGTGCACATATTCTTCCAGATAATATAAACCTAAGATGACCCCTATCTCTTGTACTATGACAAATACAGCAGACTTCAGCTGGATTTTTTCATTTCCTGTTGCATCCACTGCTGTGAGTTGGTCTCATGGATTGCTACCTGCAAACGGGTAAAATATTCAAAGAAAAGAAAAAATAGAAGAGCCCAGAAAGAGGTTACATGTGCCAATACATCTAGTAACTTCCTGAACAAGCAAATAGGAGTCTCATCCTACCCTTCGTGTTAGAAGGAAGACTTTTTGGAAACCATTTCCAATACCGAGGTTCTTGATAAAATTGCATTCATATTCTCAAATACTTCATTTAAAAATTCATGCCAAGCACAAGCAAGATTCTCGAGTACATAGCAAAGAAAAATTAATTATATATCAGTGTCACCTTTGTTCCATTGGAAAAAAAATATGGAACATTCTAAACAGTCTGTTGTACAGGTTGGGCAGGAAAACCATGCAATGAGATTTTAATATTTGCAGTAAACAGTTACAAATACAGTTTCTGATGAGATGCTAGCTAATCACTCAAGATCTGAATACTCTCCCTATTTAGAAAATAATTTCCTCCCAAATGGAATAACCCACAGTGATCTGATTAAATTAGTGTCCCAATATTCACAAATAACATCAATACATATAAATCCTTGACCTTGTTATGCATACAGTTCCCTTAGGTCATCTGCAAAGGCCTTCCTTGCATTTTCTCTTTTCAATTTCAGGGTAGCCGTTACAGACAGGACTCTGGTGTCCATGGATCTGGTGAGATCTTGATTTTGGATGGGATTTCAAACTTTTTCAATTTGGCCGATTTCCCGATCTGGTGCACAACATTAAAGCGCATGTGAATTTTCAAAGAATGGTGATGGCATGCTATTCTTCATTTCCATTCACTAAATAGATTCCACCAACAAATGAAGACCCACCTTGTGCAAGGAGTTGATGACCTCCTTTACCGCTTCCTTCTTCGAGCAAAGATTTGAAAAATCCTTGTATTCAATGCCTTCCTTCCGAGCCCAGTTCTCAACAGCAATCTGTGATGCAACTGTTGGGATATCTCAAGGTGTATGCCTCAGGCACACCTTATGTTTCTATGTGTGAGGCACAATTAGGTGCCCACAAGCACAGTTAGGTGGTGGAAAAGCCACATAGGATGATTGAGTGAATCTAGGAGCAGATTGAGGAGATGATTGTGGAGCTTTGAGGTCATCAGTGATGTCAGTGACCTTGTATGAGGTGCCTACTTAAGGACCTCTCTTTTCTTCATTCTATAAGCAAGTATTCTGATTTTGTGTCCACTCTACTCTTTCCTTTCAGTGTTCCAACATGGTATTAGAGCCATTTGATCCCCCTTGAGCCCATTTCTGCCACATCATCATCTTCTTCCTCTTCTTCTTCTTCACCATCTCTCCCTCTTCTTCCAAAAATTTGCTTGAGCTTGTTCTCCTCCGATTCTCACCCATTTCCCACGCCCTTCCTGCTGGAGATCCCTCTTGTTGGGGCAAATTTCGAGCTGCAAGGAATTGAAGAAATGCAAGCTCTGCTGGTCGCCATTGTACGAAGTTCGTCGAATTTTCTTCCTGCGTTTTCTCTGCGCCTGCTCCGTCTTTGTCTAATTCCTTCTAGGGCAAGATTCTCCATACCTAGAGCTACCTTGTGCTGAAATCTGAGCAACAATGGCTGCATATTGAAGGAGAAAACAGAGAAAAACCAGTCAACTTTGTTGAAGAAGGAGAAGGCGACCTCACGCATATTTTCGCCTCTTCTTCCCAGAGGATCTACTGTGGTATACCAGCTTTCTTTTGCCTCAAAAAGCCCCCTTTCTTTTTCTTTGAAGAGTGTGCTATAAGCCCTCCAAGTTCAGCTCTCTAGTTTTGACAGTTTTGACATGCTTTTGAAAATGATGCTACATAAAATGCTACTCTAGCATTTTTTGTCTTTTGAAGTTTTCAATAACTTCACTACAAGTGTTGCTTCAGTTTTGTTTTGACTTGCTAGACCTGGTTGTGATTGGAAAGTGTTTATTTCATTCACTTCTATGAAGCATGCAAAAAGAAGCATCATTGTTTGAAATCTAGTCACTACTATTTGCTACATCAAGTGCTCATATTTTGGAAGTCTTTCAGTTATTTTTGCCTTGTAAGAGAGATAGACACTGCCCAATATCTGGGTTAGACCCTCTCATGGCTACCTTATACAATCTTGAGAAGTTCAATGGAAAGGGCTTCCATACATGGCAAATGAAGGTGAAATTTGCATTGATGCGGGAGAACTTATAGGGACTTGTCAAACCTACTCCTACCACTTCTTCTACGGCCTCCAATGCTGGACAATCTTCAACTCCAACACGATTGGCAAGGGATCCAGCAAGAGAAGAAAAAGCATATGGTATAATTGCTTTAGCTTTGGGTGATGATTACATACATCATATCTTTGACTTGGAGTCTCCTTCGGAAGCTTGGCAGAAGCTAGACATGATTTTTGGTGCAAGCTCTCACATCTCTAAACTATCACTTAAAATCTCTTTCTTTGAATTAAAGATGGCAAGTGATACTACTTTAGCTGCTCATGTCAACTATATGCGGAGTCTTATGACTCAATTAGCTTCTATCAACTCTCCTATCACCCCTGATGATGCTATGGCAGTGTTACTTAAGAGTATGCCTGAAAGTTTTGATCACATTGTTAGCACTTTGAAGAATCTTCCCAATCCTAACCTTGAAGGCATTATCTCAGCTCTCCAAGAAGAAGAAAGGCATATGGAGCTAAGGAAAGGCAATGACACTGCTTATGTTATGAAATTCCAGAAGGGCAAGTATACTCCTTGCAATCACTGTGGAAAGACAAATCACCTTTCAAAGGACTGCTTCAAAGTTAATCCATGCAAGCACTGTGGCAAAAACAACCATAGTGAGAAGTTTTGCAGAGCCAAAGCAAAGACAGAAAATGCAAATCTACTTACAGTGAATGAGCCTCCACAAGATGAGGCATCCCATGAAGATTATGCATTTTAAATCATCTCTATGTATGCTCCAGATCTCTCTTTTTATGTCAAGGTACTCAGCTTGGATAGTCCTCCAAAATGAATGAAATAAATTATTGTGTTTTGTGTGTTTTGTAAACACCTCTGGTCACCTTATGATGTAGGCCATGTGTATGTTTTGTTCCATGGTACCTCCTGTAGACATTGTGTGCATGTACATGCAGGGGAGATAACCATTGGAAGGTCTTTTTGTATCCCTTTCTGTTTACCTTACACCCAAGGGAACCCTTGCTAGCATGAGAACCTAGCCATAGATTTATCCTTGACCACCATGAGATGGCATGAGAAACTATGAGACTAGATGTATCCTTGACATAGCCTGAGGCATTTCCTTGAGGGGGGGTTTGTTGGGATATCTCAAGGTGTATGCCTTAGGCACACCTTATGTTTCTATGTGTGAGGCACAGTTAGGTGCCCACAAGCACAGTTAGGTGGTGGAAAAGCCACATAGGATGATTGAGTGAATCTAGGAGCAGATTGAGGAGATGATTGTGGAGCTTTGAGGTCATCAGTGATGTCAGTGACCTTGTATGAGGTGCCTACTTAAGGACCTCTCTTTTCTTCATTCTATAAGCAAGTATTTTGATTTTTTGTCCACTCTACTCTTTCCTTTCAGTGTTCCAACAGCAACTACAATAGCTACACAATTGCTATGGAATGGATCGGCATGCAACATGATGTTGTCTACATAAGGGCTTGCTACGAGGATTGCCTCAACCTGCAATTTGTCAAAAGAGAACACTGATATCAGCTGACAAAATAAGTGGAAAATGTGAGCTTTCTAAAAAAAGCTGGACATGAATTTTTGATAAAAAGATTGCCTTGCCTTCCCAAGAGATACATATTCCCCATGTTGAAGCTTTACAATATCTTTTCTCCGATCAATTATCTCCAGGCAGCCATCTAGATGAAACTGTCCAATATCTCCTGTATAGAACCACCGTAAACCATTCTCATCCACCTTCACAATGCAAGCATCTGACCACTTGTGAGAGAAATAAATGTACAATTTCAATCCAGTCAGTGAAGAACACGATTTCAATCCAGTCAGTGAAGGATACAGCAAAATGGAGAACTTACCTCATAAACTTCATCTGTTTTAGCCTAATTCTTGAAATAGCCAAGAGTCACAGAAGGACCACCAATTACTATTTCACCCTCGGGGGGGTCACTCATCTTATGTAACCCTATCACGTGAGTTCAACAGAAGGATATTTTTTATTTTTAAAATTTACAGAAATAAATATACATAAGGGACTATTTAAAATAGTTTTGGAAAAAATTTACAGATTTGTATAGAAAAGGGGTACATTTTATTAATGAAAAATTTTACAAATAAGGGATTTTAAATATAGGCCTTAAACGCACGTGATAGAGAGGGTTTATACATAGTGACCCCCCTGAGATTTCACCCCTTGGCATTAGGCTATCTGTTATCTTGTAGCCTCCCTCCTCCCAGTCAACCAACTATTGAAGCAAAAAAGTGCAAATATCAGAATGTCTCTCAACTCTACAAAATTCTTTGTTTACCCATGAATAAACTGATTCGAGGGTACATCCCTGCAAAGAGTAGAGGTGAGAAAGCAGGCATGAAACGGATGCAAAGTGGGATGGGTAAGACTTATTTTGTAGCCTCCCTCCTCCCAGTCAACCAACTGTTGGAAGCAAAAAAGGTGCAAATATCAGAATGACTCTCAACTCTACAAAAGGAAAAGACAAATTCCTTGTTTACCCAGGCATAAACTAATTTGAGGGTGCATCCCTGCGAAGAGTAGAGATGAGAGAGTAGGCATGAAAGGGATGCAAAGTGGGGTTGGCATATTTTTACCCCTTCTCTCATATTACTTCCCCTCTCCCTTCCTGTCAAGGCCTTGTAAACTTTGCAGGGGCTTCGCCACCCCCCCTTCCACACTTCCTCCTCCCACCCCCCACCCCCCCTAATCTCTCATATTACTTCCCCTCCCCCTTCTTGTCCAGGCCTTGAAACGTTGTGGAGGCTTTGCCACCCTTGCCTTCCATGGCTTTTTCCTGCAATCCCCCATCCCAAACAAAACAAGGAATTAAAAAACAAAGGTTCCTGTGCTGCATGTCCATCTACCCACAATGCTATGCAGGTGTCAAGTCCCTGATCTCTCCTCAGTTGCAGGCTCACAGGTGGGGCACTGACCCTATACAGAAAAGTCGAAGCCTACCATGTGGAACCCTATTTTAATGATACCATCATGAGTGAGTACGACAAGGAATGCACAATAGAAGGAGAGGCGGGGAGAGGTTGGTCAATTTGACTAGGATTTTTTCAGCACCCTTTGAGAGGATGGCTATATTCAGTTAAGAGAGGAGCTGGAGAGGAACACAACAAAACAAAGACCCCTCCTCTGTGGAAGACTTTTTCTTAGAATACTGATCTGCAAATTCTTATCAGATCCACAACTTAGTTGTCATATAGATGATAAAATTGGGATATATTTACAAACACTGACCATACAAGGTTTCAAATACAGGATGTACAAATGAGGGGCTTACTAATAATTCCAGATGTTCCATGATGGATCTATGGGTCTAATGAGCTGGACAAGTAACTATTAAATGTTAGACAAAGATATTCTGAATAACTCCAGCATTTTAAACATCCAACATAATCTTTTCAACATTACCAGAAGCTCTATCAGTATTTGTAATGTCCTTGGACATCAACATGTATCCCATCCCCAATGAACCCCAAGACCAAGAATGTTCCATGCAATTAATATGTCCCAAAGGGGAACACTCGTTAATTTCCCATCACCATACCTTAATGTAGCAATGCGGGACTGGTGGGCCAACCCGACCAACAGAAATATCATCCCATTTTGAAAAGGTTGCTCCAGCACAAGTTTCAGTGAGACCATAACCCTGTCCAATGGGTGCCCTGCAAAAAAAAGAGTAAAACTTCCATGAAGATAAAAGGATACTTTTACTAGGATTTCGAAAACATGCTAGAATTCTATTTAGACAGCTTCCAAAAAACTAGCATAACTGGTGCAAGAGGCAACTGTAATAACATGCCTCGCAATGGTAACCTCAAAATGACAGTCTAGAATGAAAAGGTCACACTATTAAATGGAGTGTAAGCATTTCTTGTGAAGCTTTGCTTTTTATTACAGATTTTGACAAGCATTGTGACACTTGTAAAGAAGGATCCATGCACAATTGACCTGGCATGCGAAGATGGTTACTGAGATTAAAATATTTCTAGTCATAAATTATTCCACTTGTCAACCCCAAAATATCTAATTTATTTGCTAGATTATATTGCTTGTCTGTCCCCATGGCCCCCAAAAGATCTGTCAAAGAGATTTAAAGACTTGGCCTGACACTTACTCTTTCTTCTTGGGCTTTGCCTCGTTTTTCTGATCCGCCTTCTTTCTTCCTACAATCTCACACAAGATGTTGAGGATGATCACAATAGTACAAATTTCCTCCTCTTACTCCCATTGTTTGAAGACTTGCCATCCCCTAAAAAAATACTTAAGCCTTACTGGGTTTGCATTTGCAAAAGCAGTAAATGCTTTGTTGTTGCCATCTTACCCTGCAACTTCAACCTAGCTTCCTCCTGGAGCAACAGAGGACAAACCTCCTTAAAGGTGAGAGGTTTCAACTTTACTCTAGCCATTAGGGCAGTAACCAGCCCATTGAAGCTATGTGGAAGCTTGCTTTTGAATAGCCTAGCAAGCTGACTAATGTCAACCTTTTGACACACCAAATGAGGTGCCATGGATACTTGTGTAGCTTCCCTAAAGTTTCCTTCAACCTTGAATCGTTTGCACTCACTGCAAATCTCTCTTGATCAATGCACACTCGCTCAAGTGAAATCAGCAAAGGCCTCTACCTTTAGTCACCTTTGAAGCAGACCTTTGCAGTAGGCTACGTGGCTTTGCCAGCCCAAAATCAAAGGGCAAAGTCAATATGCAGCAAACATAGACCTGCAAAACAAAGGCGACCTGCAGCCTACAAATGCAGATTCTCCTACGGGAAAGACCCAGCAAGACGTGGCAAAAAGAAAGGACCAGGCAAATAGTAACGCAACCAACGATGCTACAGTAGACATAGATCTCCATCCCCTCACCGAAGGGCAAAGACAAAAAGAAGGGCACATGCCAGAGCCTGCGACTGTGATCTCGAACTGTGTCACCCCACTTGGAGGCCCTGTGTTGCAGACCTGTCCAGTGCACCCTCCTTGAATCGCCCACATGGTTGCTCCTTCCCACATGGGCGTGGTTGCCACTCTCCACACTGACTCCAACCATTGTAGAGTTGGAAGCTCCCTGCACCTGCCCCCGATCTCCTCGTTCGGTTCCCAGTATTTGACACACAGTGTTGAGGTGGCGTTGTTCACCGCATTCATAGTGGTCACTGAGACCATCGCCACAACTGCTCAATGTCAGCCAACTTAAAGCAAAGGCCTCATCAAGCATGCAGCAAGGAGCTATAACGGAATTGCTAATGCACTAAGGTCTTTCTCACCGAAAATGGAAGATCAAGATGAGGGTAGACTTCGACCCCAAACAGAAGCAGAATTTGACGAAACAAAGCCAGACATCGAAATGTGCGATGATCCCAAAATTGGTAAGGAAAAAGAATTCTTTCTTTCTTTGCCTTACGATTAGCACTCCCTTCCATCCCAATGAGCCATAGGGCCAATTGCAAAATCAACAAGAACCTGAATGCGATCTTGGAGATGGAGACCTTCGACGACCAATGGCGACGACTACACCAGACTAACGTCTCACGCATGCAACGATCACAGTGCTGCAGCCCAAAGCAACCAAGATTACGATAGGTCCAATAGCAGTCCTGGAGAGTTGGGCAATAATCTACAACCTGCAAGAGATCAAAAGGAATCCAGGGAAGCCTTAATCGAGGAAGGTAAAGCGTTGCATGCTCAAGGAATCCAGGGAAGGGGAAGCCTTTGATAGATCCACATTAGGGTTCGAAGAGGAAGAAGTGGAGAGGATGCTGATTTAGCAAGAGGGGATCATGGAGGATGGGGGAGAAGGAGATGGTGAGGAAGATGGAAGAGGATTAGGAGGGGATTTCAAAAGCTGCGGCCCATTAAAGGGGCATTAAATTTTGGCAGCAAGATTTAGCGAGATTAAGATAAGATTGCATGAGCTATCACCTTCACAGCTTGTAGAGAGCTTGCAACCATATATCATTTTATTCCATATTTCAAGAATATTCTCACAATATTGCACAACCTAGACATCATGGTTGGATTGATTTTGTGATTGCATCCTCGACAATTCTTCTCCTATGGTTGATAGTGAATGGGAGAGGACTTGTGAGAACTTTCTAAAACAAGATGGCCTCATTGTTGAATTTTATAAGGGATTTCGGCATGTCATTTAGGATGTTTTGGTTAGTATGCTTAATTTTATGTGTTACAATGGTGTTCTATTAGAAGGCATGACTAATGATTTGAGTTAGTAGACAGAGCTGTGATGCCCATCAAGGAGGCACCAAGGCTCCAACTGAGGCAACATTGAGCCTTGGAACAGTGGCTACCTCTTTAGCCAAGACTAGATGAGAGACCAGATCAAGTTCCCTCTCATTGCTCTACGCTAGGTCGGGGACGAGGCAGGGTGAGACAAAGGTCTCTTGTAGAGCAATGGGTGCTAGGGCCTAGCCAAAGGAATGAAACTTCGTGACCGATGATGGCAAATAGATTCTGAACGCAAGAGTCGCATTGTCATTGGTGTAGAGATGATAGAGGGAAGAGGATGGAGATGTAGGCATTTAGCAAATGTAGATTCCACTCCATTAGATCCATAGCTTGTAATGGGTGGAATCAATGTCAAGAATTAAAAATCTTAATAAGGCAATAGTAGTTTGATGGTGAAAAGTACAGTGCACCAATGCATATTTTCCATAGTTTCCACGCACACCAAATATTTGTGCATATAACCATGGTGGCTGCCCCTTGGCCTCCTTTGCCCCACTCTCTCCCAGTCCTCCTAGCAATGCCTTGTGCCTCCCCTTGCCTCGTGGAAATAGTAGCCCTCTTGGCGAGCATTTGCTCTCTGCTGCACACCGACCTCTGCTCATCCATTGCTTCAACTTGCCTAGCCACGTGGTTGCCCTGCTATCCACCAAGATTCCTAGCTATGGTGAAAGGGAGGTGGCTCAACGGGTTTCCTTGTGCCCCCCTCAACCCTGTGTACATTAGGTTAGCTACTTCTTGTTAAATTATGCTAGGTTTCATTATTACTGTACATTGTGTTAATTGGAATAGCTTATGTTAGCTTCTGTTAAGCAGAAGTGCCAATACCTTAATGCCAATTTATGAAATTTAATGTGGATTGGTTTTATGCATGTGAATTTTCTACTTAGAAAATGAAAAATATAGGTGCTTGAATCACTCTCATATCATCTAGATTACAAGAGTTACAAATTCTCAACAAAACGCTCACAAAATGGTGCTTATTATGTCCGAGATACACTATGCAAAATAGTGCAAAACTACAATTAGGCCCATTAAACAGATTTCTATAACTTTGCAATCTGGAAACAAGATTTCTCTTCATGCCATGTTATGAATTGTAGTCATCTATATGTTCTATAAGTTGTACCATGAGATGCTCTTGGAAAGATATTAGTCACCAAAAAATGTAGCCTTAATGTCATACCACACTCTTATACACTCCACCTATGTCAAGAAGATGTAGAATTCTTCACAATTGTTTAGACCAAAAGTAATGGAAAATAAGTTGCCCAAGAAGAATGCAACTCATAATAGATTGCAACAAAGAAAAAAATCGAGTAGCCACATCTTCCAGTCTTCTATGTCCCTTCATCACAAAATCAACATCTAATACCTCTCTAATACATGACAATAATCTCAATTATATATGCACATAGCTTATTGCATATGCGCATAGCTTATTGCATCACTGCATGTATGACTATAATATAACTGCATTTAGGACCTATGCTCCAATGCCATGCTAACACCTATGTGTAACCACATCCATGACAACTCGGGGAGATTTTAGCATTGTCCTTCTAATAACTAATCCACCACTAGATGCCACAATCAACAAGATGCCATTTCTAGGCATTTTTAGGCATTGTGTAGCATATGCCGCAAACAACAAGATGACATTTCTAGGCATTGTGTAGCATATATAATACCTCGAGAAAAGATATGGTCTAAGAAGCTAGAAAGGGTCTTCTTTAATCTTTGAAGATACCCACAAGGGCTTATGTTCTCCTAACCTAGAAATAGTTTTATTCTTTCATTTACTTTAAATTGATCATGTTTACCATATTCTAGTTCAAACTGTAACTGGTAGTGATGCGCATGGTACTTGTTAATCTACAACTCTAGGCACAAGTGCGTGAAAAACCCTCAAACATAATGGGATTCTCACTCAATGACAATTTTCCTTTTGCTTTGATCCCTTGTTGCTATATGGATACTATGTTTTCCCAAGTGGGAGAATCCTTTTGAATAGGGCTATCTAAAAATAAATACCTTACTTCTTTACTCTCATAGGTTTTATCCGATGGATTTAATTATAGGAGTGTTTCTCCCCTATCTGTCCATTTTCAAATAATAGATCAATTGTTTGAGAGCCTGAAGGATCTTTACAAAGGCAGTGCTAAATAGACTGAGTAGAACTAAAGAAAATCAAGTATAAGAGGATACTTCTCCACCAGTGATTCAATGCAATCCCTCTGTGGATAGAAAGAAAAAGAAAGAGAGTGATGAGATAAAAAAACTTCAAAAAATAAATTCAAAATTAATGGTGTTCATCAAGATTAGAGATCAATGTATGCAAGAAAGCATAGCATCCTAATCTCATCCTAATGAAAAGGCCAAAAAAGAGCAATAAAGAGAGAAAATCATAGCATCATAATCTCATCCTAATGCAAACGCCAAAAAGAGCAATAAAGAGAGAAAAGGTTTTTAGAATTCTCTAGAATTCAAGAAAGCATAGTATCCTAATCTCATCCTAATGTAAAGGCCAAAAAGAGCAATAAAGAGAGAAAAGGTTTTTAGAATTCTCTAGAATTCAAGAAAATGCAAGAGGAGCGCTTACTCATTTCAAAAGGAAAATGCCAGTAATAGCATTTCAAAATGTCCCATGACATAAGCCACTCTATGCAAATATCCATGTCACATGTTGCAAGCTTCTGGACAAATTTTAATATAAAACGCCCTTGTTTATATTAACCTTTAGGTATTAAATTACTTCCTTATGTATATATAAATCTGTAAGTAATTGAATAAATAAAAACCCATCTGTTGAACTCACGTGATAGGGTTACATATGATGAGTGACCCCCTCGAGATGCAATCTACCCACTAAAAACTATTTCACTGATATCCACTTATGCAACCCACTGATACTCGTTAAATAGTGAATGGTCGGGATTGGTCGGGTTTATTACAAGGCGCTTAATATGACAATAAATGTAAAAAATAGCCTAGAAGGCTTTACAAGGTTTTTTATGACAATAAATGAGCTTAAATATTTATACAAATGCAATAAAAATAACCAATAATCATCAAGCTCCAATATGTCCCATGACATGTAATCTGTCCACTGATATCTGCTCATGCAATCTGCCCACTGATAAACTTCTTGGTAAATGGTAAAAGGTCTTATTTAATAGCATGTTATGAGTGTTAAACTGCATGATGTGAGCGAAGGGACTGACAACGATTAGGAACTAGTTAGAAAAATTTGAGCATGGTTTCGATTGGCAACTTGGAGAATTGTCTCTCCTCTAAGGCAATCTAATCTATGATAAACTATGCTAAACCAACCGTCAAAGCGAAGAAAAGCAATAAATAATTTCTTTTTCTGTGTTCATTTTAATGTGCTAGGGTTTAAGAGGCTTAAATATGCAAAAGAAGGGGTTTTGATGTAGAGGCTAAACCTGCATGTGAGAGAAATGAAGAACAAGTATCTAAAGAAAAGTTAACATTTTTCAATTTAAAAGATGAATATATATAAAAATATTATCTCACCTTCAAAACAAACCATAAATTCACTCTTTTATAATTTTTTAAAAGTGTAAAATAAAACATGTAAATATATAAAGCTCTCTCTTTCCTCTGAACTTTCTCTCTCTCTCTCTCTCTATCTCTCGACTCCTAATTCTCTCTGTAGCCATAGTCAAGACACCTTATTCTCTCTCTTAATCTCTCTCTCTCTCAAAACTCTTATGTGTTTCCCTCTCTGTCCTCGTCCCACTCATTCTCTCTCTTAGTTTATCTCAAGTCTCTCTTTCTCTCCCTCCCATGGTGGCTAAGATTTATCATTCTCTCTCTTCATCTCTCTCTCTCTCCCTAGGATTTGTAATTATTTCTCTCTCTCTCTCCACCTCTCTCCTCTCTCTCTCTCTCTCCTCGTCTCTCTCTCTCCCTCTCTCTCTCTCTCTCTCTTAGCCTCTCTACCTCCCTACCTCTATCCTCTTGGCCGCTAGGATTTGTCATTCTTTCCCTCTCTATGTCTCTCTCTCTCTGAATTCTCTCTCTTAATCTCTCCCAACCTTCCTCCCTCCCTCCCTCCCTCCCTCTCTCCCTTTCTCTCTCTCCTCTGTCCCTCTTCTCACTCTTAATCTCTCTTTCTCTCCGTCGCCTCTTCTCTCTCATTTCTCATTCTCTCTCTCTCTCTCTCCCTCCCTCCCTCCCTCCCTTGGCGGCCACGGCCGCGAGAAGTCTCTCTCTCTCTCTCTCTCTCTCTCTCTCTACCTCCCTCTCTTGGCGGGCACGGCCGCTAGAAGTTTCATTCTCTCTCCCTCTCTCTTTATCTCTCTCTCCCTCTCTCTCCCCCTAAGTCTCCCTCCTCTCTTCTCTCTCATCTCTCTCTCTCTCTCTCTCTCTCTCTCTCTCTCTCTCTCTCTCTCTCTCTCTTTCTCTCTCTCTCCCTCCCTCCCTACTCTCTCCCTCTCTCTGGCGGCCACAGCTGCTAGAAGTTTCATTCCCTCTCTCTCCCTCTCTCTTTCTCTCTCTCTCCCTCTCTCTCCCTCTCTCTCTTTCTCTCTCCCTAAGTCTCCCTCCTCTCTTCTCTCTCTCTCTCTCCCTCTCCCTCCCTACTCTCTCCCTCCCTCTAGCACAAAAGTTTCATTCCCTCTCTCTCTCTCTCTCTCTCTCTCTCTCTCTCTCTCTCTCTCTCTCTCTCTCTTTCTCTCTCCCTAAGTCTCCCTCCTCTCTTCTCTCTCTCTCTCTCTCCCTCTCCCTCCCTCTAGCAGCCACGGTCGCCAAGAGACTCTCTTCTCTCTCTTAATCTCTCTCTCCCTCTCTCAGCTCTCTCTCTTTCTTTCCCTCCCTACTCTTCTTTCTGATTGCCGCCAGGAGACTCTCTTCTCTCTCTCCCTCTCTCAGCTCTCTCTTTCTTTCCCTCCTTACTCTTCTCTCTCATTTAAGGAGCCCCTCTTCTCTCTCTGAATCTCTTGTCTCTCTCCCTCTCTCTCTTTCTCTCCCTCCCTACTCTTCTCTCTCTGAATCTCTTATTTCTCTCCCTTTGGCGGCCACGGCTGCGAAGAGCCCCTCTTCTCTCTCTTAATTTCTCTCTTTCCCTCTCTCCTCTCTGCCATGTTTCATTCTCTTAAACTTCTCTCTCTCTCCCTCTCTCTCCCTCTCTCTCTTTCTCTCTCTCTCCCTCTCTCTCCCTCTCTCTCTTTCTCTCTCTCCCTACTCTCTCCCTCCCTCTAGCAGCCACGGCCACCAGGAGACCCTCTTCTCTCTCTTAATCTTTGCTTCCCTCTAGCAGCCACGGCCGCCAGGAGACTTGTGTGCAAAGTGGCATCCCCATCCGATAAGTACTTGTTTGAAAAATACACCTAGGATCGTGTTTTTCGATGGTTCTACATGACACCAAGGCAAAAATGGTATTTAATACTCAATCTACCATGTAAAGCATATCCGATGGGCACAATACTTTGCACGTACCTCAAAAGCGGTGGTATGGTGTTCCATGCAAAGTGGAACGAACGCCTATTCAATAAGTACTTGGTATGATAATACACCTAAGAGCGTGTTCTTTGACGGATGTGCATAACACTAGGGGGAAAACGGTGTATAATGTGTGATCCCCCATGCAAAGCATAACCGATAGACACAATACTGTGCACGCACATCAACCTAGTTGAAATTGACTTTCTTGCAAAGTGGCTCCCCCATCTGACAAGTACTTTTTAGAATATCACACCTAGGACCATGTTTTTTATTGGTTGTTGTCCATGACACTAAGGCAAAAACGTTATTTTATGCTTAATCGACAATGCAACGCATATCCGATCGTCACAATACTTTGCACACATCTCAACCAAGGTATTATTGACTTACATGCAAAGTGGCATGCCCATCCCATAAGTACTTAGTCGAATAACACATCTAGGACTGCGTTTTTTGACGGTTGTGCATGACACTAAGGCCAAAACAATGTTTAATGTTGTTCGACAATGCAAAGCATATCCGATGGGCACAATACTTTGCATGAGTCTCAACAATTGTGGTATTGCATTGCATGCAAAGTGGTACACCCATCTGATAAGCAATTGGTCAGATAACACACCTAAAAGCGTGTTTTTTTATGGTTGTGCATGACATTGAGGCACATACGGAGTTTAATACGTGATATACCATGCAAAGTACATCCGATGGGCACAATACTTTGCACCCACCTCAACCTAGGTGTTATTGAGTTGCATGAAAAGTGGCGTGTTGGTTAGATAAGTACTTGATCCGATAACACACCTACGATCGTGTTTTTTTACAAATGTGCTTGACACTAAGGCAAAAACGGTGTTTTATGCTTGATCGACAATGCAAAGCATATCCGATGGGCACAATACTTTGCACACACCTTCAACTAGGTGGAATTGACTTACATGCAAAGTGGCACGCCCATCCCATAAGTGCTTGATCGGATAACATACCTAGCAGCATGTTTTTTTACTCTTTTTACGGATGTTTTTATATCGTTGTGCATGACACTAAGGTAAAAACGGTGTTTTATGCTTGATTGACAATGCAAAGCATATCCTATGGGCACAATACTTTGCACACACCTTCAACTATGTGGAATTGACTTACATGCAAAGTGGCATTCCCATCGCGTAAGTACTTCATTGGATAACACACCTAGCAGTGTGGTTTTTACGGATGTGCATGACACTAAGGCAAAAATGGTATTTAATGCTCGATCAATGATGCAAAGCATATCCGATGGGCACAATATTTTTCCTATGCCTTAACCTAGGTGGTATTGAAATGTTCTCAAAGAGGCACACCCATCCGATAAGTACTTGGTCAGATAACATACCTAAGGGCGTGTTTTTTTTGCGGATGTGCATATCACTACGGGAAAAACATTGTATAATGCATAATCAACCATGCAAAGCATATTTGATGGTGACAATACTTTGCACGCATCTCAACCTAGTTGAAACGGACTTGCGTGCAAACTGGATCCCCCATCCGATAAGTACTTGTTTGATTAACACAACTCATGGTCATATCCAATGGGCACAATACTTTTCCTACGCCTTCACCTAGGTGGTATTGAAATGTTCTCAAAGAGGCACACCAACCTGATAAGTACTTGGTTAGATAACATACCTAAGGGTGTGTTTCTTTGCAGATGTGCATATCACTACCGGAAAAATGTTGTATAATGCATAATCAAACATGAAGAGCATATCCGATCGTGACAATACTTTGCACGCATCTCAAACTAGTTGAAATGGACTTGCGTGCAAATTGGAGCCCCCATAAGTACTTGATTGATTAACACACCTAGGACCGTGTTTTTCCATGTTTGTACATGACACTAAGAAAAAACGGCATTTTATGCTTGATCGACAATGCAAAGCATATCCAATGGGCACAATAATTTGCACACACCTTCAACTAGGTGGAATTTACTTACATGAAAAGTGGCATGCCCATCCCATAAGTGCTTGATTAGATAACATACCTAGCAGCGTGTTTTTTTAAGGATGCGCATGACTCTAGATCAAAAATAGTATTTAATGCTCGATTGACCATGAAAAGGATATCCGATGGGCACAACACTTTTCCTACGCCTCAAACTAGGTGGTATTGAAATGTTCTCAAAGAGGCACACCCATCCGATAAGTACTTGGTCAGATAACACACCTAAGGGCGTGTTTTTTTGCGGATGTGCATATCACTAGGGAAAAAACGGTGTATAATGCGTGATCGACCATGAAAAGCATATCCTATGGTGACAATACTTTGCACGCATCTCAACATAGTTGAAAAGGACTTTTGTGCAAAGTGGAGCCCCCAACCGATAAGTACTTGTTTGAATAACACACCTAGGGCCGTGTTTTTATATGGTTGTGCATGACACCAAGGCAAAAACGGTATTTTATGCTTGATCGACAATGCAAAGCATATCCGATGGGCACAATAATTTTCACACACCTTCAACTACATGGAATCGACTTACATGCAAAGTGGCATTCCCATCGCATAAGTACTTGATTGGATAACACACATAGCAGCGTGTTTTTTTATGGATGTGCATGACACTAAGGCAAAAACGGTATTTAATGCTCGATCGACCATGCAAAGCATATCCGATGGGCACAATACTATTCCTACGCCTTAACCTAGGTGGTATTGAAATGTTCTCAGAGAGGCACACCCATCCAATAAGTACTTGGTCAGATAACATACCTAAAGGCGTGTTTTTTTACGGATGTGCATATCACTACGGGAAAAACGTTGTATAATGTGTAATCGACCATGCAGAGCATATCCGATGGTGACAATACTTTGTGCACATCTGAACCTAGTTGAAAGAGACTTGCGTGAAAACTAGAGGCCCCATCCGATAAGTACTTGTTTGATTAACACACCTCATGGTTGTGCATGACACAAAGCAAAAACGGTGTTTTATACTTGATCGACAATGCAAAGCATATCCGATGGGCACAATACTTTGCACACACCTTCAACTAGGTGGAATTGACTTACATGCAAAGTGGCACGTCCATCCCATAAGTTCTTGATCAGATAACATACCTAGCAGCATGTTTTTTTACGGATGTGCATGACACTAGATCAAAAATAGTATTTAATGCTCGATCGACCATGCAAAGGATATCCGATGGGCACAACACTTTTCCTAGGCCTCAACCTAGGTGGTATTGAAATGTTTTCAAAGAGGCACACCCATCCGATAAGTACTTGGTCAGAGAACACACCTAAGGGCATGCTTTTTTGCGGATGTGCATATCACTAGGGGAAAAACGGTGTATAATGCATGATCAGCCATGCAAAGCATATCCGATGGTGACAATACTTTGCATGCACCTCAACCTAGTTGAAAAGGACTTGCGTGCAAAGTGGAGCCCCCATCCGATAAGTACTTGTTTGAATAACACACCTAGGATCGTGCTTTTATATGGTTGTGCATGACACTAAGGCAGAAACGGTGTTTTATGCTTGATCCACAATGCAAAGCATATCCGATGGGCACAATACTTTGCACACACCTTCAACTAGGTGGAATTGAATTACATGCAAAGTGGCATTCCCATCTCACAACTACTTGATTGGATAACACACCTAGCAGCGTGATTTTTTACGGATGTGCATGACACTAAGGCAAAAATGGAATTTAATGCTCGATCGACCATGCAAAGCATATCCGATGGGCACAATAATTTTCCTATGCCTTAACCTAGGTGGTATTGAAATTTTCTCAAAGAGACACACCCATCCGATAAGTACTTGGTCAGATAACATACTAAGGGCGTGTTTTTTTGCAGATGTGCATATCACTACGGGAAAAACGTTGTCTCAGGGGGGTCACTATGTATAAACCCTCTATATCACGTGCGTTCAAGGCCTATATTTAAAATCCCTTATCTGTAAATTTTTTCATTAATAAAATGTACCCCTTTTCTATACAAATCTGTAAATTTTTTCCAAAACTATTTTAAATAGTCCCTTATGTAAATTTATTTCTGTAAATTTTAGAAATAAAAAATATCCTTCTGTTGAACTCACGTGATAGGGTTACATATGATGAGTGACCCCCCCGAGAACGTTGTATAATGTGTAATCGACCATGCAGAGCATATCCGATGGTGAGAATAATTTGTACGCATCTCAAACTAGTTGAAACGGACTTGCATGCAAACTGGAGCCCCCATCCGATAAGTACTTGTTTGATTAACACACCTAGGACCATGTTTTTTTATGGTTGTGCATGACACTAAGGCAAAAACGGTGCTTTATGCTTGATCGACAATGCAAATCATATCCGATGGGTACAATACTTTTCACAAACCTCCAACTAGGTGGAATTGACTTACATGCAAAGTGACACCACCATCCCATAAGTGCTTGATCAGATAACATACCTAGAAGCGTGTTTTTTTCGGATGTCCATGACACTAGAGCAAAAATAGTATTTAATGCTCGATCGACCATGCAAAGGATATCCGATGGGCACAACACTTTTCCTACACCTCAACCTAGGTGGTATTGAAATGTTCTAAAAGAGGCACACCCATCCGATAAGTACTTGGTCAAATAACACACCTAAGGGCATGTTTTTTTATGGATGTGCATATCACTAGGGGAAAAACGGTGTATAATGCGTGATCGGCCATGCAAAGCATATCTGATGGTGACAATACTTTGCACCAACCTGCACCTAGTTGAAAAGGATTTGCACACAATGTGGAGCCCCCATCCGATAAGTACTTGTTTGATTAGCACACCTAGGACCGTGTTTTACCGTGTTTTTTCATGGTTGTGCATGACACTAAGGCAAAAACGGGGTTTTATGCTTGATCGACAATGCAAAGCATATCCGATGGGCACAATACTTTGCACACACCTTCAACTAGGTGGAATTGACTTACATGAAAAGTGGCACGCCCATCCCATAAGTGCTTGATTGCATAACATACCTAGCAGCGTGTTTTTTTATGGATGTGCATGACACTAAGGCAAAAATGGTATTTAATGCTCGATCGACCATGCAAAGGATATCCGATGGGCACAAAAATTTTCCTACACCTCAACCTAGGTGGTATTAAATTTTTCTCTAAGAGGCACACCCATCCGATAAGTACTTCAAGGTGAGATAACACACATAAGGGGGTGTTTTTTTGTGGATGTGTATATCACTAGGGGAAAAACGGTGTATAATGCATGATCGGCCATGCAAAGCATATCCTATGGTCACAATACTTTGCACGCACCTCAACCTGGTTGAAATATACTTGCATGCAAAGTGGAGCCCCCATCTGATAAGTACTTGTTTGAATAACACACCCAGGACCATGTCTTTTTATGGTTGTGCATTACACAAAGGCAAAAACGGTGTTTTATGCTTGATCCACAATGCAAAGAATATCCTATGGGCACAATAATTTGCACGCACCTTCAACTAGGTGGAATTGAATTACATGCAAAGTGGCATTCCCATCGCATAAGTACTTGATCGGATAACACACCTAGCAGCGTGTTTTTTTACGGATGTGCATGACACCAAGGCAAAAATGGTATTTAATGCTCGATCGACCAAGCAAAGCATATCCAATGGGCACAATACTTTTCCTATGCATTAACCTAGGTGGTATTGAAATTTTCTCAAAGAGACACACCCATCCGGTAAGTACTTGGTCAGATAACATACCTAAGGGCGTGTTTTTTTGCGGATGTGCATATCACTACGGGAAAAACGTTGTATAATGCATAATCGACCATGCAGAGCATATCCGATGGTGACAATACTTTGCATGCATCTCAACCTAGTTGAAACGGACTTGCGTGCAAACTGGAGCCCCCATCCGATAAGTGCTTGTTTGATTAATACACCTAGGACCGTGTTTTTTTATTGTTGTGCATGACACTAAGGCAAAAACGGTGTTTTATGCTTGATCGACAATGCAAAGCATATCCGATGGGCACAATACTTTGCACAAACCTTCAACCAGGTGGAATTAACTTACATGCAAAGTGGAATTCCCATCGCATAACACACCTAGCAGTGTGTTTTTTTACGGATGTGCATGACACTAAGGCAAAAATGGTATTTAATGCTCGATCGACCATGCAAAGCATATCCAATGGGCACAATACTTTTCCTATGCCTTAACCTAGGTCTCGACCTAGGTGGTATTGAAATGTTCTCAAAGAGGCACACCCATCCGTGGTCAAATAACATACCTAAGGGCGTGTTTTTTGCGGATGTGCATATCACTACAGGAAAAACGTTGTATAATGCGTGATCGACCATGCAAAGCATATCCAATGGTGACAATACTTTGCACGCATCTCAACCTAGTTGAAATGGACTTGCATGCAAAGTGGAGCCCCCATCCGATAAGTACTTGTTTGAATAACACACCTAGGACCGTGTTCTTTTATGATTGTGCATGACACTAAGGCAAAAACGGTGTTTTATGCTTGATCGACAATGCAAAGCATATCTGATGGGCACAATACTTTGCACACACCTTCAAATAGGTGGAATTGACTTACATGCAAAGTGGCATTCCCATTGCATAAGTACTTGATCGGATAACACACCTAGCAGCATGTTTTTTTATGGATGTGCATGACACTAAAGCAAAAATGGTATTTAATGCTCCATCGACCATGCAAAGCACCTTCAACTAGGTGGAATTGACTTACATGCAAAGTGGCACACCCATCTCATAAGTACTTGATCGGATAACATACCTAGCATCGTGTTTTTTTATGGATGTGCATGACACTAGAACAAAAATAGTATTTAATGCTTGATCGACCATGCAAAGGATAACTTGGCATGTCCATCTGATGAGTACTTGATCGGATAACTTCTCCCACCACTAAATTAAGTACTAATTAAAAATTATAATAAATGAGTAGATTATTAAAAAGAGACTAATATTTATGTAATTGTTGCTACTGCAGCTTGCTTGCAAAGGACTCTCACAAAGGAGATGGCTATAGATTTTGTTCCAGGGATGGATGTGATTTTATGTAGCAAAAGAGAAGTAGTTGCATTTGCTACAATCCATGATAGTGATCCCAATTCAGTTTGCCACTTTCGAAGACTTGGCGAAGATAAGGTGGTAGTCACTGTATCAAAGATTCTTAGCACACATGTTGAGCTAAAGTATAAATGTGGAGATATGGAAACACTTGGAGATGTTATGCCCTACAATACATCCAACAAATAATTTATAGCATGGGACAAAGATGAGACTTATGCAACAGACATTATCAATAATACAAAGTGCACCACCTTGGATTTTACTATAGGGGACATTTTACAAATGAGATCATTTTCAAATAAGACTGTAGCAGAAGGTGACGTATTGGATTTGAACAAGTGGAGCAATGGTCATTTGCACAGATGAGGATTCTAAAAGTCACTGATGATGGTATGGTTGATAACATAACATCATTATGTGATCCCTACTATGAGGTAGGCAAGAATATGAGATGGAGCATGCAATTTTTAAACATGAGAAAGAGGCACGTGGTTTTCAATGATAAAGACAAGGTATACTACAATATCAAAGAACCTAAAAAGCGTGCCCATATGCCAGGCTCTGTCACTTCAAATGTGGATGATTTCAATGTACTCAATTATAGAAGTGACATCTTATTTGGAGTGGATGAGTTCATTGGTTCTGAGAAACAAAATGATTTTAGAAGCGAAGCCTTATCTGGGGTGGATGAATTCTTGCACAGTGAGAAGGGCAAAGGTTTCAATAGCAATGTCTTATCAAGTGTGGATGAGTTCATGCATATTAACAAACCTGGTGTCAATCAAGCTTGTGGATTTGTGAAAGCCATGCAAGATGTCCCAATGAGTGATTTTCTCTCAGGAGTGGAAGAGTTTCAAGGTTCTCAATACTCTCGTAGAATATTGAAATCATTGAATGGTCCTAAGAGTATGTTAAAAAAGAGGATGGAACAACAGAGGATTATTCAATATTTAACTTTGATTGTGATATGGCCAAGGATGCAACGACCAATCATGGATGCTTGGTTACAAACAAATGTGAGGAGAAGAAGTGCATAAATACAGATAACAACGTGCACGAGGAATGAAAATGGTCATACATATGCATGAAGAGAAAGCGAATCCAAGCAGATCCACAAAAGCAACCAAAGAGGAAGGGAGTAATGAAGGAGGAAAACATGTTAAATGCATTGGGATATCTATGTTGCAAGCGAAGATGTATGCACTTCATTGATCTTGCAGACATCAGGGAATGTAGAGGACACATGTGGCAAAGAAGAGGAAGCGAAAGAAATGAATACCTTCTCACAAGTCTCTCTTACTTTCTTCAGAATGGCAATAAAAGACTAAGTTCAAGACAAAAGGTAAAACCTCTCGTAAATGGAAAAAAGGTTTGCAATAAGGCATATCGCAATGTTACTGGATTGTCCCATGGTACATATTGGGATTTAGTCACCAAGGCAAAGGGTGGCAACAAATTTAGCATTCACGGTAATAGAGGAAGGTCCAAATCAAGAATCTCAACTGTCATGGCAGCAGCAATTTTGCAAGACTTCATACATGAAAATGCTTTACCTCAACCCCATATATCTACCAAACTCCCTAACGGTAACACAATCATTGAAATGCACCTTCCAATGGGCTTGACAAAGCTCGAAGTATTTGACTCTATTGCAAAAAAGCAAAGGCAAAGAGGGGATGCCGTAGCTTCTTCTCATACTTTGTATACTCTTTGGAAGAAGAACTTTGGATATGTTAAAATCCCAAGGAGGCAAAAAATGTCAAAGTGCAATGTTTGTGATGATTTAAAGTGAGCGATTGAGAGTGCAACATGTCCAAATCAAAGGGAATTACACAAAAAAACCCGAAAATCTCATCATGACCTTATTCGACATTCCAGACAAAAATATGCATTTTGGAAGGAGCAAGCTATTTCGCATCCCGATGACTACATGTGCCTTATTGTAGATGGCATGGATCAGAATACAACAACATTGCCTCATTTTGTTGCCACTCCACCTAAATTACAAGGAAAGCACTTTCTTAAGACAGATCTATGTGGTGTGTTAGTGCATGGAATAAAGTTCTTTGCAGATATATGGATTGATTCCTTGCATCTACATGATAGCAATCAAGTTGTAACATCTATTATGAAGGCAATTCACAATGTACATGCAGAAAAAGGTCGCCTACCACCGACTTTGAGAATACAAGCTGATAATTGCTAGCGAGAAAATAAGAATGTACTCATGTTTGCATTCTGCTCCATGCTAGTTGCTCATCGAATCTTCAATGAGGTCGAATGTGGATTTTTGTATGTTGGGCATACACATGAGGATATCGATCAGGTTTTTAGCACAGTCTCAAGGGAGCTTAAATGCAAGGATGTGGAGACAATAGATGACTTGGTAAGAAGATGTGGCAAGCAAGTTGGTGGTGGTAAGGAAAGTACAGTATGTGAGAGGCTCAAAAGAATGTATGATTGGAAGAGCTTCATTCTACCTTTCATACAAATGGGTGGTGATGCATTGACAGGTCATACCAATCCACACTACTTCGTTTTTTTTTAAAAGATGAAAAACCTGTAATGCAATAGCAACAGTATTCTCATGATACAAAATGGGAACCTGAAGAACCTTACAGTCTCTTAACTTCAATTCCCAGCAAGGAAAGGTATCCAACATGGGCTCCTATACAGAAATTCAATGAGAGGTCTAACTGTGAAATAGAAGGATTAAAAGCATTTATTACATACAAAGAGGAAATGCTCCAGAGATATCCTGACTCGAAGCCTACTTGGAGAGAACACACTACCACTATAATTAACAAGACATGAAATTTAATAAAGGACCTTGAGAGAATGCGAGGCTCAAAGGATGTCAAGGAAGAATGCAATACGTTTTGGCCAAATGTTCATAACGATTTGCGCCCAGCTCCACCAGTCTTTGAAAATGAATTTGTATCATTACTCCCACGTCCATATTGTGGACCAAAGAAGAGAGAGTTTATGCCACAAGTAGATATAGAGGTCGATTGTTTTGTTATGGTTCGGCCATCGGATGATGAAAATGAGAATGTGAAGTTTTGGGTTGCAAAAGTAGTTGATGTGCAAAGAGATGACCAAGGGAGAGCTACAACATTTACAGTGGTATGGTATGAGCCAAAGGGTAGGAAGGAGAATATGGATAACAACACATTGTATACTAATTGTATAATGAAGGAGTGGGTCCCAAATGATGATGCGGTCTCTCAAGTTTCGACGGAGACAATCATAGTGTCTTGGCATTCAAGGGCAAAGATATCAAAGAAGTGCATGGGATATGAGGTAGAAGGAAAAATAAAAATACCATAGCAAAGTATTTTGCATATACACGAATTTTTAAGGATGCTCGCCATGGAGGAAGTAGAAGGAGACAACACAAATGAAGAATGTCCATGATTAAAGCTTTGTATTGAAGTCCATTGAAGGATTTTATTTAGGTACTAGGCAAGAAGCCAATTCAAGACAATTATAATCAGAGTCATCACCTCCTATGTCAAATGAGAGTCAAAATATGCACTGGATGTCACCCAAGGGTCAAGGCTTGGCAAGACAATAGGGAGTTAATGCAAATGGCACCTAGCAAGGGACTATCACATTGAGCAATAAGACAATGGGGAGTCAATGCACCCAAGGGGAAAGGCTTGGCAAGACAAGTGGGAGTTACTGCAGATGGCACCTGGCAAGGGACTGTCGTGACATTGAGCAATAAGACAATGGGGAGTCAAATTATGCAGATGGCACGAATTGAGGCTCTTTAGGAGCAACGATTTAAATTGTAAACATATGTTCAATCTATATCATTTTGGATATAAAGTTTCTAGCTGAGAGCAATGTCTCTCAATGTAATCATATAATGATAGCTATAATTGCTATTATAATTCTTTGGTTCAATACAAAACTTGGGTCTTATCGCATCATGTCTTTTTTCTATTTATTAAAAGTTTTAAAAATTTTGTGCATTTGCGAGTGACAATGTTATTTTCATGAAATATTCAAGTCTCCTTTCATGGATTTATAAATTTATCACGTCAAGGAAAAATATTAAAAATAATTAAATTAACAAATAACTTATGTATAGCTAGAATTTCTAATATAGGATTATTTCAAATTCTTGCATGTTGGTGCAAAAGTATAGATTGAAAAAACAATATTTTTATGTGAATATGATAGTGCCACAAAGTGAACTTTTGATTTGGGAAGAATATTTTCAGAAAGTAAAATTTTGATTTGGGAAGGATATTTTCACAAAGTAAACTTTTGATTTGGGAAGGATTTTTGGGCTTCGTCCAAAAACAACAGAAAAAGTCCAAAATTAATGAAATAGGTGTTAATACACGCAAAGATCGATGGGATAAGTGATGCAATAACAGGAATTGATGATATTAGTGACAATGATCATGATGTTACCACTCGAACACAAGGCAAAAGGGGCAGAGAATCTGAGACTTGTCATGTTGTTCGTAATATTGTTGCTAGCATGCCAGAGAATATAGATGGGAGAATCTTGACTTACGAAGGAGAAACAGTTCAACCACAAAATTCAAGAGGCATTGGCAACAAATTGACATCAATGAACATGTCTACCAGATTGCCAATTCCAAGATATTATAAGGTATCAAATAATTCTCAAGCCCACACAACATTTGATTATAAAGATGAAGATGCAAGGGAAATGGATTCGAGGTTTGATGGTCTTACAACTAGAAAACGCAAGACACTATTTACAAAAAGAAAGTATGTGAATGTAAAGAAAGTATGTGAGTGTGAAGAGGCCAAGAATCATGGCATTAATTCCAGAACCAAAGAGACATGTAATGCTATCCGAGGAGAATATGGAAAGGATGCTTATGCGAGTTTGTTGCAAGAGACTTTGCATTAGAAAAGTTGGGAAAGATGATTGTGCAGCCATACGCCTTGGTATTTGGAGTAAGACAGCGCCTAATAGACATAACTATCTTCTTCAAGAGTTTTCATGCTTTCTTCATCAAGGCACTAATCAAGATTTGAGCACAAGACACTGTAAACCTAGATTGAAACCCATGGTTAATGGGAGACCCATTTGCAATCGAGGATATCAATGGTTAACTGTGGTTAACTGGACTATCACATGGCACATACTGGACCATCTGGGCAGAGGTGAAAGAAAAAGTGGTTCATACAATTCATGGAAATACCTACAAGCTTAAATGCCATGGAAGCACTATAAATGCAACCGCAACATCAAAGAAAGTTCTCGAAGACCATACCATAGCCTCATCTTCAACAAACAATGCTAGATGGATGTGTCGAATGCCAACAGCATCTTCCTTTGGGAATGACAAAGAAGGCCATCCTAGAAATTGTCAATAAAACTTTACAAGACAGAGACGAGAGCATGATTTCACGATCAACCTTGTACAAAATTTGGCGTAGAGATTTTTGCCATGTCAAGACACCATCAAAGCAAAGGATGTCAAAATGTAAGACATGTGATGAATTAAAAATGCCATTGAACATAGTAAATGTGAGCAGCAGTGAGGAAGATATATTAAATGGCGATCAATCCAGTTACGTCATGTCAGGATGCTTGAAAGTTGTATGCTTCTTGGAGAGAGGAAGCTATTTCACATGTTGATAAGTTCATGTGCATCACCATTGATGGCATGGACCAGAATACAACCACTTTGCCATGATATAGACGTATCCCACCGGCATTGGAGGGCAAACGTGGACTAGAAATACACTTGTGTGGATGTGGCTCTATGAATGCTCTCCAATCTACCATCCTCTCTAAGATAGCCACTTCTGATTCTTCCTTGCGAGAACCTCCAATTTTTTTCCCAATTTGAAATAGCATATCCTCCATTGTCAAAACATCCTTTGCCTTCAACTCACCAGAGATAACACTGAAGGTTTGATCTATGTCTTCATGTGTATGGCCGACAAGAAGAAAGCCAACTTCCACTTCTTCAAATATTTTCAAACCAACCAGCATAGAGCATAAAGCAAATATATATTTATTCTTGTTCTCTCTCCAACAATTATTAGCTTGTATTCGCAAGTGTTAGGTAAACATCCGTGAGCATCTCTGACCTTTCTTATTGCTTTCATGATTGATGTAACAACCTGGTTACTATCATGGTCATGCAAACTATCAATCCATACATCACAAAAGATTCGGTATCCATGCAATATTCCAGTGATGTAATGGAAGCACTACTCAGTAGATGGAGATCATTTATGGACTGAGTCATATGCTTTATTACAACTAATAATTCCATTAGAGGAAACTAGATTTTTTCTTGCAAAAAACAAATCACTTGACATAGATGAAATGAAAGGCTTGAAAGCCTTCATTAAACATCTTCAAAGTATGATGCAAAAATATCCTTAGCAATCAACTAAGAATTTGGAGACAATTAAATCAACTGAAGCACTTATCCAATCTTTAGAAAGATAAGAAAACTTAATGAGCATTGAATACTATGAATCCTTTTGGCCGGAACAAGCTAGGTCACCAAGTTTTCCTTTGGATATAAATATGTTAGTAGATATGGAGGAAGTAGAGGAATGCCTTTTACCTCGAAAATATTGTGGTAGGAAGGGAGACAAACCCTTACCAGAGTTTATACCATCTATTGAGATTGAAGAGGGTCTATTTGTTGCAGTTTGGGCATCTGATCTAGGTTCAGAGTTGGATGACAAAGGTGGCCCAATTTGGGTTGCAAAGGTTGCTAAGATAGAAAGGGATGACAAGGGAACTCCTATAACATTTATAGCTTTATGGTATGAACCAAAGCTATTGAAAAATCTCCCGAGAAGATATACAATAAAACAACTCTATGAGGGATGCTTGCAAAAGAAACGTGAATGGGTTTCAAATAATGAGGGATTAACAAAGGTGGAAGTCAGTAGCATTATTCATTGCTGGAAATCGAGGACACAAAGTTTAAAAAGAAGCATGGATACAATGTTGAAAAATGTATCAGAATCCCTGATCCAAGTCGTGTCCATATTAAACATCATTTGGCAAGACTTGACCCATCAAGCGCAAATACATTACATGAATCTGATGACTCTGAACGAGATTCAGATGCATAAGATAATGTTTTGTATGCTTTTTTCCATACAAATGGTGTATCTATACACCACCAATAAGATAATTTATTGTATGGTTTGTTTTTCAAAAAAAGGGTGTATCTATACACCACTTATATATTGAATTCAACAAACTCTTTTTTTTCAAAAAAATGGTGTCTCTATACACCACTTATATGTTGAATTCAACAAACTCTTTTCATATGGTGTCATATTTTCACTTCATAGTGTTAAAATTGAACTAGAGTTAGGAGACTACTACTATTATTATTATAGTTATTGGATGGGGGCACCATGCACGAGTTTGGGAATTATAGCTGCACTGAGCCATTTTTTTTAAATTAGAGGTCACCACTTGACTTTTTAGCTTAGTAAGGCCATATTTGTATATAAGTGACACATTTAGTGCTCTAAAAAACCCAATTTTTGAGCTCACTAAGTGAAGTTGAGTGGAGAAGATATGCTCCAAAAAAAAGTCCAAACCAGCAGAGAAAGTCCAAAAATTTTGAATAGTGTGTTCTCACGTATAACTCCCAAGTAATTTACAACGTTCGCCTTGTGGATGTTGAGCTTAAGATTCATGTACTCCTAAAGGTAGCAAATTGGCGATGAAAGCATTAAATTTTTAGTGTGCTATGACAGCAAGCGAGTAACTGTGCAGAGCCCCTAAAAAACTAAGGTCTGTGAAGGATTTCAGTAGTCGGGTTGCTATATTGTCGGTGATTGGAAAACGTGATGATTGTGGAAACAGTAATACAGAAGCATTGGAAGAGCTCGTGCGAGTAGAACTAGACTGCGTAACACAATTGAAAACAATTTTGTTCGGCATTTCACCGTGCAATATAGCTCGTGGCCACGGGCGTCAGACTTTTTAACATAAAGGGAGATGGTGATTGAATGTAATACACGTTACAAAGTTCAAGTTTTAAGTGATTCAATTAGCATGAAGCAGGGAGATGGTGATTCAATGTTACAAAATTCAAGTTTTAAATTGATCAACTCACTTCCATTGGAACATCTAAATGTAATGATAAACAATCACAAGAGAGATGGAGTTTGAAATGCTCACAAGCATTCTACTTTCATCAAAAGTAGCATGTGTTAGTGCGAAATTCAACTTCACCAATGGTTTTTGTCATAGGAATTCAAGAAGAAATGTCAATCGAAGGTAAGCTCTAGCTTGTTGAAGGGAGGCATTGCTACTTAGGTTGACATGAGCAAGTAGAAGTGCTTCTATTGAAAGCTCGAACACTTTGTTTATAGGTATAGGAAGAAGGTGGAGATTTAAAGACTAGAATGTTTAAAGAAAATTCAACTATGACTAAGAGAGATCTTGAACCGATACTATATCTCTTCAAAGATTATGAGGACTAGATAGTAGGGTTTGTGAGTCCTAGTGTATGGTGTATGGGGTTTTTGAAAGAATTCTTAGTTTGATTTGTTGCCCTCTATGTGAAACGAGGTGCTATAGTTTGAGGGCATAAGGGGTTATGAGCGCTAGTGCACCGCAGTAAGGAATTGGATTGGTTTAAAGATCACACAATGGTTGAGATTCTCAAACATACATCATGATTCTCAAAACAAACAATATCCAAATAATGAGACAAATTAATGCAGGAGCTAGCCGGGTGCCTTTGTCTAAAGACAAGAATGCAGTTGGTTGCAAGTGGGTCTATATGGTGAAGCACAATGCAGATGATTCTGTGAGGAGATACAAGGCAAGATTAGTTGTCAGGGGGTATGCACAGACATATGGCATTGATTATGAAGAAATATTCAATCTAGTTGCAAGGATGGCAACCGTAAGAGCAGTCATTGCTATGGCTACATCAAAGGGATAGTCTTTACATCAGATGGATGTAAAGAATGCCTTCCGCCCAGTTGAGAGAATTCTCGTCCATTAATTTCATCCATTGAATGAGAATTTCCATTTGTGAGGAGCAGCCACCAGGTTATGTGCATGCTATTCACCATCCTGAGTTTGTCTGCAGGTTGAAGAAAGCCTTGTATGGCTTGAAGTAAGAACCCAGAGCATGGTCTGATAAGATAGGAAAATATGTTGTCACTATTCGCTTTCAGATTTCCATGGCAGATTTCTCACTTTATGTGAGAAAAACAGAGAAAGGCATTATGTTGCTTGTCATTTATGTTGACAATTTGATCATCACAGGTGATAGTGATGAAGATATCCTTCATGTGAAAATGCTATTGAAGCAGAAGTTTGAAATGAAGGATTTGGGAGAGCTACCTTACTTCTTGGGCATTGAGGTTATTAGATCCACAAGTGGGATATGGCTCTTGTAGAGGCAGTATGGATTGGACATGATGTCCAAATATGGGATGATATGGTGTAAGCCTATTTCAGTTCCTTTGGAGCAGAATGTGAAGTTGAGCATAGATGCAGGTGAGCTTCTAGAAGACCCTACTATGTACAGACACATAGTAGGAAGTTTGATTTATATGACTATTACTAGGCCAAATTTGAGCTATGCTATTGGGTTGGTAAGTCAGTTTATGTAGGCTCCAAGGAAACCACATTTAGATGTGGCTAGATGCATACTGAGGTATGTGAAGTCCACATTGCAGTATGGACTATTTTATGAGACTGGGGTTTAGATACAGTTGCATGGATACACTGATGCTGATTGGGTTGGTAGTATTTCTGATAGACGATCTACTAGTGGATATGTGTTCTCTTTTGGGAGTGCAAAAGCAAAAAATAATCTTTCCATTATTCTTTTTAATACACTAAGGTTGTGAGTTTAAAAAAGATAAAATTTATATTTTATCTTTTTTAAACTCATACCCCTTTCTCTCTCTCTCTCCCCCCCTTCTCTCCCCCCCCTTCTCTCTCGCTGCCGCCCCCATCCTCCCACCCCACCTTCCCCATTCTCACTCCCATGCCCACGTTCATTCTTTCACCTTCCCCATTCCCACTCCCTCTCCCACTCCCATCCTCCCACCCCTTTCTCTCTCTCTCCCCCCCCATTCTCTCTCGCTGCCGCGGCAGCGGCCCCCCCCTTCTCTCTCTCTCTCTTCTCCTTCTCATTTTAAAAAAGATAAAATTTATATTTTCAAAAACTAATTTACTTACAACTCATAAGAATTGAACATTCACATTAATAAGAAGTTAAAATCTTAATAAATTTGAATTTATATAATAAAAACTATAAAGTAGTTTAACTTAAAGTTTATGAAAAAATAACGTAAAATAAAGAAAACAAGACTTAAAATTAAAAATTTAATATTTACCTAGAAGAATATATTAATTCTCCCTAAAAAGAAATAAATTAAAGTAATAATAACGAATATTCTCCCTAAAAAGAAATAAATTAAAGTAATAATAACGAATGTAAGTTAAACTACTTTTAAAATTTTAATTTAAAATGTAATAAAATTAAAATTATACTCTTTGTATTCCAAAACAAAATGCATTATAGTCTAAATTAAACTAGTAAATTAAAAATGAAAGTGAAACTCATTTTAAATTCAAAAACAAAGAAAAATTTAAAATTCAAGTTTTTACAAGTTTTGCTTTTAGCATACATTTGTCTTTTCACATCCATGTGTTTGTCTTTTGAAACACAAGGTTGTCTTTTATCACAATTTTCACATCCACGCGTTTGTCTTTTGAAACACAAGGTTGTCTTTTATCACAATTTTCAAGTTTTCACACGTTTGTCTTTTCAAACACAAGGATTCATAGTTTCAAAAAAGGCGAGAAATTTTGAAATTCTAGTTTCCACACGTTTCTCTTTTCAAACACCAAGGTTTGTCTTTTCAAACACAAGGATTCATAGTTTAAAAAAAGGCGGGAAATTTTGAAATTCTAGTTTCCACACGTTTCTCTTTTCAAACACCAAGGTTTATAGTTTTGTTTGTTTAAGTTTCGACTAAATCACACACCAATCTCCTCTAATATGCCTCATTGATCGTAGCTCCCAAATTCTTCCATCAAAACATCTCTCCTTTATCTCTTCTTGATCGTCGCCCACTCATTTTTTCTCCTCATTGGTAAGATTTTTTATCTCGATCGTACTTTCTCTTGTGCCCTTCCTCTCTAAATTTTAAGGTTTATAGTTTTGTTTGTTTAAGTTTAGACTAAATCACATACCAATCTCCTCTCATATGCCTCATTGATCGTAGCTTCTTCATCTTGTCTGGATCGTCGCCCACTCATTTCTCCTCTTCATTGGTAAGATTTTCTATCTCGATCTCTTCATCTTGTCTCGATCGTCGCACACTCATTTCTCCTCTTCATTGGTAAGATTTTCTATCTCGATCGTACTTTCTCGTGTCCTCCCTCTCTAAATTTTCATCTCTCTCACTCTTCTCTCTCTCTCTTTCCTCTCCGCTCTAGTCTACGTTTCCTCTCATCTTAGTCTACTCTCTCCCCTCCTCTTCATTTCCCCTCTCTCTCTCTCTCTCTCCCCTTTCTCCTCACCTTTTCCCTCTCTCTTCTCTCATCCCCCTCTTCCCCTCTCATCCCTCTCACTGCCGCGGCAGCGGCCTCCCCCTCTCTCTCTCTCACCCCTCCCCTCCT